>NW_013665889.1:627090-628531 GCF_000517525.1 Limulus polyphemus
ATTGACCGTCACATTATAACGCCTCCACCGCTGAAAGGGCGAGCATGTTTGGTGTGACGAGGATTCAAACCCGCGACCCTCAGATTGCGAGTCGAGCGCCCTTACCACCTGGCCTAAATAATCAATTAATGCAAGTGCAAAATATATTATAAAAATTAATGGCAAAAGTCGATATTAACTTCTGATTAAAACAAGCTACTTAAAGAAATCACAACTAAAAATCAACACAGTAAAGAGTATATCTAATTAAATATAATTTTTTTTTATACATTCTTATTTATAATGATTACTATGTAGGGTACACTAATTGTTAGCGATATTTTCAACCCTAATCTTAATATCTCACTAGATTCCGCAAGCTTACAAAATTTAGATCAGACCTAAATCCACATATCAAGCCTTCATAACAAAGCAGTTAAAAACATAAAAATAGATATATTAAACATTCTAACCAGTTTTGTTAATGGAAGTAACATTACCGAAAGAATAGAGATGCTACTATAACATCTGGAAGTAAACAAATAAAATTTTAACTAACGAATTGCAATTACAGAAAATATTAACAAACATTTTCCTACGTGAAAGCCATTATGTTTACTTCATATATGTTTAGCATTTGTTTCATCATTTTCGCTAAAGATGTGGCAATACCGTGATACTATACTACTGTACGATACGATACAATTTATGTATTTTCACAAAATTTGGCAAGCTTTTAGTAAACATTACAAGTCTTTTGTACAGAAAAAAATCTGAATTTCTAATAAAGTATTTTTGCTAAAAATTAATGATTCAATAAAGGAAGATGAGTATTGAGTACTACATGTTGTCTTCATTTCTTTTATCAAAAATATTACATGCAAAGGTCAATAACAATTTAACAATAACATAATAGATAGACAGATATTAACTTTTTTTATATTACTTCTCTTGCCAGCTGTCATCTAGTTGACCAAACCTGAGAATTTGAAAAAGCACTGTAAAGTGTGAAGTACTTAAACAAGACAATGTTAGTAATATAGATAATATATTACAGACAACACTGTCAAACTTTGTAACAAACCGCTGGTAAAACTTCTGCATCTATACACGTATCGTATCCACCAATTAGAGGAAATACGCACCTCTAATTTTCACCATGTCAACTAATAACGCTATGAATAAACCATATACATTATTTAATACATATTGTTACGTCTGTGTTCGTTTGTTAATTTTTCGTAGAAATTCATTCCGAGAAGCTTCAGCGATACAAGTCTTTTCTTAAATAAAACTAGTTTATTCTTTCTTAAAACAACTTTGCAATACACTTAATTTCCACAGTCAGTTTAACTTAAACACACGCTAGAATTCACAACGATTCACGCACTTTACTTACGGCTTGAGTCGATTATCTCTCTGTCTGCAATTCAATTCCGAATGAATATCTCCTTTTCGATGA
>NW_013665889.1:628979-631345 GCF_000517525.1 Limulus polyphemus
AATATATTAACCATTCCACGGAATGATGATAAAACGTAAGTTAAGAATTTCTTTGGCAATATTAATATTATTATCAGGGAAGCATAAATGGAAAATATTAAGGTCTACATTAAGTAGAAATAAGTAAAGAATTATGAATTTCATTTCAAAGAGACTTACAAACAAAATAATTTACCTGTAACAGAAGCGTGAGAAGGAGAATCGACATTCCACTTTAGAGTTACAGTTGATCTTGTAGTAGACTGTACGTACAGTTTTGGTGAGGCAGGAAGGTCTGTTTCATATTAGTATTAAAAATAAAGTTGTGGTTAAGCAAACAATCTCTGATTATTTTAACCCTAACTTGACCGCAGAGAAACATTAACGTGTTAAATGCACTCCTACATGTCAAACTTTAAAGTTTAAGTTAAATAACAATACTAACAATTTCGATAATTTAACTCTACAATATTTTAGAATTTATATTTTGTCAGCTTTCGTTTCTGTGCAAAAGTCATCTGTATACATCGTACTGATCGATTTTTTTGATTTTTTTGCCATCTCAAAGTAAAGATTTATATTTTCTCTTTAGCCGTTTGTGACATAAATTACTAAATCCTTCATAGACACCGTTTTATGATATTATAGCATGTGATCTGAATAATAACTGATAAAGCTTAGTTCTGAAAATAATTTTAAGCAATGTCTAAAACTAAGACTATTGTATAAAAAAAATCCTCAAGCCAGCTCTTATAATTCATATATTTATCAAGCATTCTATTACTAATCTCACTTAACCTTACTGCCTCCACAACATACAGAGGCAACCCATTCCAGAAGCAAACCACCTTGTCTTACCTGAAGATGACTCCTACCCTGCCAAAATTTATATTTGTGTACCCTAGTCCTAATATTCTCACTGTTAAGTATGAAAAATTATGATGCATCAACAGTATCAATTCTCTTTACAATCTGCAAACACCTCCAATATATCCCTTCTAACTCTTCTTTTTGAAGAGTAAACAATTTGAGATATTTCAAACTCTCCTCTTATGACATCCACTACATCCCAAGCAACATTCTAGTAACAATCTTAAACACCTCAAGCAGATTCCATCTAACTTTTCTTTTTTCAAGAGAAAACAATTTCAGAGATCTTATTCTCTCCTTATATGATAACCCATCCATCCCAGGCACCATTCTAGTAACCTTCTCTGAACCCTTTCCAACAATTCAATGTCCTTCCTAAGGTAAGGAGCCCAAGACTGAACACAATGCTTCAAATGTGGCCTAACCAGTGACCTATACAATGAAATTACAACCTCTTTAGACTTGTATTCAATATTTCTATAGATACAACCAAAGATCCTATATGCCCTACCACTAGCAACAGTACACTGCTTGGATAGCTTAAGAGACTGATCAACCATTACACCAAGATCCCTTTCTTTCATGACATTAAGGTTATTCCCATTCAAATTATGAGAACCCACATGCATTATCTTGCATTTATTATAATTATAACCCATCTGCCATTTATTTGTCTAACTCACTAAATGATCTACATCCTTTTGTAAATCAGCAGCATACTCTTCACATCTACAAACACCCAAGACCTTAATATCATCTGCATCATATTTAAATAATTTATTGATCATTCCTTCATCTGGCTGGTCATGTAATATTCAACTTTCTGATCAAAATATAAAAAAAAACATTTAAATTCTAATATTAAAATAATTTTTTTTTAATATTTTTAACAACAGTGTCACAACACATTAAGAAATATTGCAACCTAAAAAATTACAGAAACACTAAATTAAATTATACAAATTTTCTTGAGTATGTACTGGATACTATTTTACAAACAAATTTTACAAAGTCACATGCAATTTAGTTATGCATTTCCACCATGAGAAGAAATATTCAAGGATTATCAGTGCACCCCCTCCCCCCAGTTGAAAATGGTTAACAAACTTGTGACTAAGCAAAACAGTTCTAACTATTTTAACAGACTTGTGATTAAACAAATAATTAAATGATAAGTAAAACTATAAACTTTGCAATAGTTGAAAAATGTTGAACTTAGAATATAAATTAGAAGTATTGACTTGACGTTTGATAACTCAGCTTCTCAAGATGAGTAATATTCACAAAAAAGTTACCATAATATTCATATGAAAACTGTTCTGTAAAGCATATGTAATTCCTACCTCCATCTAAAGTGCTAACGAGAATCTCCTGGGTGGGAGGGCCTGTTCCTGCAGCATTAAAGGCCTTAACTATTATTCCATACTTTGTTCCTTTCATAAGATTAGTAAGGAAGTGATCATGTTCCAAACTCGGGCTGAACTGCTCAGTCTCGTAAGAATAGGTTTCTGATAGGT
>NW_013665889.1:632253-644560 GCF_000517525.1 Limulus polyphemus
CTGATAGGTCAATTACTCTGTAGCCAACATAGTATCCTTCCAATTGGCCATTCCAATTTTCACGAGGTGGTGCCTGCAATTTGAGAACAACATCAAAATTATGCATAATTTACTAGAAATTAAAAATGTGAAACATACACTTGAAAAAACGTTAATGCTTACAGAATCTATATAATAAACATAAATCTGATTGTGTTTTTCTGTTTATTGTGTGTACATTTCAAAAAAGTTGATATTCCATCAAACACTTAGCCTATGTTGTTTAAGTTGCTATATATTTCAACTTTTTCCAAAGGTCTGAAATTGAATTGTAAAGAAATATTAATAAGCAATAACTTGTTCATACAAATTCCCTACACAAATGACTAACATATTGTACATACCTTCCACGTTACTGTAATTGTATTCGTTCCTTTAGCATGAACACTGATGTCCATTGGTGGAGCATCTGGTTCTGAAACAAATATATGCTTAAATTTAAAACTATTTCCACTAGGAGAAAAGATTCTGAATACTTCCTATATCACACATCATAGACAAACACTTGGAATATTCATCAGAATTTAGATCCCACCAATTCAGTAGTTCTTTTTCAGAACATTCTTAATACCAAATTTCATAATACAAGCAAAGCAAAGAAAATAACACTTAGTTAAAAACGAAAACTTTAAAAGATAATTTAACTTAAAGACTTGTATTTATGTTCTATTATCACTTTTGTTTAAAATTTAATTAATATAATTTAAGGTAATGTATAATCTCTTAAAAGTATTAATACAGTGTTCAATATGAATTCTTACACCACTATTTACTTCTTATAACATAGAGTTCTTTGTGAAAATATAAAAGCTTAAATACCTGCAATGAAAGATGAATTAATTAATTAAAAAAACAATGAGACAAATACTCATGGAAACTTTAAACAAATCCTTGATTGATGAATGCTTTAATGAAATAAAAAACAGAAGACATGTTTGTGATGACTTACAAAAATCATGAAATATGTTATTCTAATTATCAAAGAAACACTACCTTCCTCTCCTGTGGTAAGCATAGCAGGATCAGAAGGTAAACTTTTACCGACAGAATTTTCTGCTGTTATAGTAACTATATAGGAAGTTCCTGGTCGCAGATTCTTAATCATTGCAAAGGTCTGTGAGCTTGGTACTGTTTTTTCGTTCAGCCGCCGTGTTCCTTCTAAGTATAAACAAAAAAAAGAGCAAAAAAAAACATAATACAACCATGAAATGAAACGATTAAGATAGCTAAGAGACCAATGGTTCAGCACATCAATTGTCACAAACTGTTAACTGAAGCATTAGTCAAATTATAAAATATGAATGCACAAAAATATAAAATAGCATCCTTTCAATGTCATAGTTCTTTGAAATGATAAAACCCTTGACTTTGCTAATGGATTTAAAAGCAGAATAGGTCAGTTTCCTAGATTATAATTTTAACTTTAATGCTGTGATGGATGTTAACTTTTTTTTTCTTTACATCACACTACATTCACAATAAGAGTACAAGGTATCGCCAAATATGACTTACTGTGATCTCTCCAATACTGCACAATGTAATTACTTATTGGGCTGTTTCCACTATAAGGAACCAACCAGGTGATGCTAGAACTTCTTGTCCAGACTTCACGAACACTGACTCCTGGTGGTGGTGATGGCACCTCTGGCAAGCATTGAAATAATAAGTGAAATTTTCGAATATAAATTCCATTTACTGTTTGTATATGAATGTTGTTTCTTTGCTTTCAAAAAATAATTCTTATTGTAATCCATAACAAACTTATGCCTGAAAATACCAATATTATTCATTTGAAAATCAACCTAGGTTGATTTCAGTCACTCATTCTACTAAAAATATAAAACGCTTTTTTTAGGTGTTTTATTTTAAATATTGTTCAATCTCCTATATTAATTAACGTAATCATATCACCATTTCATGTGGATTTAGAGGTTTGTTTCTTTTGTTTTTGAAGTTAAGCACAAAGCTACACAATGGACTATCTGTGCTCTGCTCACCATGGGATTTAGAGGAGCAGACAAGTAGAGCATTATTGCTCTAAAAATGTTTAATTTTTCTTGGTCATTTCCATTAACTAAAAATTGTCTATAGTATCCAATAAAAATATACCACTTTTTTGTCAGCAGCTCAACCATTTTTCCAAAATAAAACCTTCATTCCTTTGAAAAATTTATGAAGTTACGAATTCAAAATGTAATGTTATGAATGATGGTAAGTAACTATCGGCTGAAATATCTAATAAAGATTGCATCTTTCATTGTGCCAAAAGAGGTCGTTTTTGTTTTTTTTACTTTTAATATAGTAGCACAATCTGTTTGAAAAGAAATTATTTCATACAATAGTCTTAAAAAACAATGAACATAATAATTCATTCTGTCTGTAAGTCAGTTGTAAAAAAAAAGCAAAAAAAAAAAACAAGTGGCATCTCATGAAAAGAGTTATTTCTTTTATGAAAACAACATGAATGGCATTGTACTATATAAAAGGCTGAATGCTTTTCAACACAATAAACATAACTACTCGATGGGAATATGTTTCACATATTTCATTATCCTCAGCACATTAAAGTCAACTTACTCAATAACCTCAAGCCCATAAATATTATGAGTGGTAAATTGTCGAAATATTTAGCTTGCACTATATAGATTATCCCTATGAACCTGAAACAGGTATTCAGCTAAATATAGTTTAACAAAATGTTTCAAGAGGTCCCACCTTGAATCAAAAGTTTAACTTTTCTCTCATCTCTGCCATGTTCATTCTCTGCTAAACAAGAGTAAATGGCTCCGTCTTGAGGTAAAGTTTCTCTGATGATCAACTCCGAGTTAATTCCTTTCGGGGTTAAAGTCTCGAAGATCTCATATCTGCTAACAGCAGAAACAATTAAAATCCATGTTACATATACAATTTGCTACTTTAACTTTCTGAACGTTTTAAGTATTTTAAAATCAATTTATAAGAATACAAAAATAAAAATTAATGTATTATACACCCAATTTCTAAGTATTATAATATTGATATTTATATCATAAATTTTTCGTTTCTAATTCAACTCTATTATTGAATTTTCTTGATTAATAATTAGAAGGTTTTATTTTGTTTTTGGAATTTTTGTACTACTTTCCGATTTTCAATTTCAGTTTTTCAATTAAGGTTCATCCTATACATTAATTTCGGTGATATTTGAGCTTATTAGCCACTTTATAATTTTCATCACTTCTATTGCTTTTCCCTAAGCTTTTTACACTCTTTATTTCTTAAAGAATTATGGTGTAAATTCCCATTTGCATCTATTTTTTTAATTATGAGTATTATTGTACTTTTTTAACCTTTTACTTCCATAATAATTTGTGCTTTGAGTTTTCGTGTATTTTAAGGTTACTGTTATCGCAGGAAACACAGAGGAATTTCATTAGGGGGAGGAGACAAGAGGGTGAGGTCCTGGGAACGAGAGTACCCCCTTTCTCGCCCCCCAATGTTAAAATTGTTGTAGGGAGCTATTTTTACGCTGATTTAATGCAAATTACTCTGCCATAATTATTACTGGTGCAAATATAATCTAATCAAAAACACCTTAGTGTGAAAAAAAGGTGCGGCCAAAAAAGGATTAAGTGTATGACTTAAAGAAACGAAATCAAAATTGGCGGCTAAACTGGTAGCTACAATTATAACATTGATAAGAATTTTCCAGAAAATATTCATTCATTAGTTAGCTAGGCCGCGAGTTTTCTTTTACCTACCATCATGTCTCAATTCGAACAACCTACGGAGTGTTTGATTATATATTATTACCTTTTGTCAATACACACCAACAAATCACAGCAAGTAAGAAAATGATAGTAACCCACATTAGCTTTAAGATCGCAGCCCTATTATTCGGAACGGACCTTTACTTTACAGAACCAACTAGATTCTTTAAAAATATATGGAGGTAGTTTTTCCTCTCTAAAACAGTGTTGTCATCACCTCCATGCAATCGGCACAGCCGTATCAAGCATCATTATTTATGCTAAATGCTTGAGGTAATATCACATGACGCCAAATGCTCTTTAATTAGTAGAATTTCATAACGTTTAGTAAATCAGTGCTGAAAAGTTAGCAATGAATAATAACCGTCCACCCATATAATTATTTTGAAAATTTGAGCTACAAATTGTTAATCTAGTTTGCTTGGCCTAACCAGTACTTGTGTATCTGCACGTTCTTTCACCTTATAGTTTTGCTGTTCTAAATCAGCCGTCTTTAATCCAAATGACAAAAACTACAAATGGTCCACTTTTACTCTTAGGTGAAGCTGTAGTAAAAATGTTAGACCGATAGCTCACGTGACTTTTTGCGTAAGAATTCGCCAACATTTTCGTCAAATTTCAGCGGTTTTTGTTAAATAACTTTGCACATGTGGCTTATATTTACACCAAACGAGTCTCCTATTGGTAGGTTGTAAAGATCTTTCAGTGTATCAAATTTAAAAAAAAATCCATAAAAGTTAAGTATGTTTCTCTATCAAATAAAGTTTCCGTATTTTTGGTGCGAATAATAAAAAAAAGAAGAAACTAAATCAAAATTGGAGATGTTATATCTCGGGTATTTCTTAATGAATTACCATGAAATTTGGTATGTGAATTAATAGTCTAGTGGAGCACATCCACTAAAAATATTTGATAGATTGGATTATCACAGTCCGAGATACAGAAGGTAGGAAATCGCTAAACTATCACTCCTGTTAACAACACACAATGTACAGCAGCAGATCGTTTTGGCCGCACGACACACTACCGTTTGTCTTGATGACGGTACAGTTTCACAAATGAAACGTTGTAAATAATCCTGTAGACGTACAGCCACTGGAATTCACCATCTCAAATAATGCCCTCTTGTGCGTATAATATACCTTTTTTTATAAACAAAACTTAAAACTTCTTGTCTTGCTGAAGAGCTTGATCAATCTTTAAAATGCCTTAGTTGTTTCACAGAAATTTCAAACATTTTGTGTAATCTGATTTATAACTGTCAATTAAGTAATAATCATTATATATAACATTGACTACGAAGTCTACAATAAACTAGCTTTTTGAAGATATTTCTATCGTTGGCCAATCAAGTCTTAAACAGCGTCACTTTGAAAGAACTGCAACTTTAACAGGAAGAACGGTCAGATTTCACAATCAAGAGGAGGAATAGCTCAGAACCATAGAAGGCAAATTTTACATTTTTTTATCATGTTTTTAAACTTTATGAGAAATACATTTTGATGAAGTGACAGGTTTCTATTTTCAAACGAAATTCAAATTAGTTTATCATTTTTTTATTTAATACAGAGACTACGCAAAATAAAACTTAAACATACAAATTTCAATACACCACATTAGTTTGATTGTTGTTAAGCACAAAACCACGCATATGTTATATCTTAGGTATTTCCTAATGAATTACCATGAAATTTGGTATGCGAATTAATAGTCTAGTTGAGCACATACACTAAAAATATTTGGTAGATTGGATTACTACAGTCCGAGATACAGAAGGTAGGAAATCGCTAAACTATCACTCCTGTTAACACCACGCTCTGCCCACTATGGGTATCGAACCCGATCTTTAGCGTGGTAAGCCTGCAGACTTCCGCTCAGCACTGGGGGTGGGGGGGGGGGAGCTACAACATTTTTAAAGAGTTAAGTTTGAACAATAATCATGCCGCGCTTTAGGGGGTTATATATCTATTCGTTGTAACTAGCACGGCTTGATCAAAACATTCAATGTGGGGTAACGTTGTCATTTAACCATCTATCCCAAATATACTTGTCTAGATATAAAAATGACATAGTGATATAAAGTTGAAGCAATGTACTCCTTTCAAAGACAATAAATCACATTACACTGTACAAAATCGAATTAAAACATCATAGAACGCTTACCCTGATCCACTAGTTTTACTTAAAGTATTGGAACTATTCGACCATGTCACAGACAAGGGTTGATCACCCTGGGCATCACACTGAAGTCTAGCACTCTCTCCTTTCTGTGCCGTCACCACACCAAATTTTTCTTCAAATCGTGCAGGAACTATTGAAATAAAAACGCATGTGATGAATATGTATAGTTTTATTTCCTACAGAATGTTCTGTCATCATATGCTTATTCGTGACTAAACCCAGCATAATTCATAGTTTATCATATATTTTCGTTACATTTTGAAAAATGAATAAACAGATATTTTAGTGATAATCATGTTTTAACATACCTTCCTCTACGGTTTCTAAATGGTTCATATAAAAATTATCATGGATAAATACCTATAATTTTTAGTATATAATGTTTTGACTAAAAGGGCATAAAATGAAAGCGATCTCTTTCACGAATTCATATCTCGACGTGATTTTGTTATTATACTGTATTTCACCTTAAACGCTTTACGAAGACGTTATTGGTTGTGTATGTTCGTGCATTTTGGGTTTTAAACTAACTGTTATAAAATGTATTGGAAATCACTGTTAGTAGTCATTTTGTGTGGTGAAAATGATTTCACTACTACAGTTCTGACTTCCGTGAAATGCTTTTAAGATTGAACTGAGACTTCTATGAACATGTCACATACAAAAGCTAATGAGCCCACTATGAACTCTACTGATTAAACTGTTTTATTTTTGCTCAAAAACAAAATCCTCTTCATATCTTCATGGTATTTTTTCTTCCGCACTGTGTTGAGTACAACTTCGTGTTCATACTACTGGCCTTACCCAACACTGTTAGAACAATTTCTTGTTTTAATATGGAACCGACGCCATTGTCAGCAGTACAGAGATAACGACCTTCATCTTGTTTGGTGACGTGAAAAATTGTCAGTTTTCCCACTTTCGTAGTCTCATCCAATTTAAAATCTTGTCGAGATGTTTCACTATTACTTTCTGAAATTGAAATAGTCAAAATTAATTGTTGCATTTTGATTTCGAACATTTGTGTGCTTACTTGTACATTTTTAAAATCAAACTGTGTCTACAGACCATCTAAACATTTTAGGGATAATTCATGTACTTAATACAGTTATAAACTGATATTTTACAAAAAAAAGTAGTGTTGATTAATTTACATCGTTTCATGTCTTAAAACTGAAACATTTATGGAATCAAAATAAAGTGTGTTTAAAATTATCTTATAACTTTATAATTGCATTATAAGTTAGCCAGGGTTTTGTTGCAAAGAAATATCGGAGAGCTGTTGCTTGCAATACATGTATATTTCAACTTATACTATTGCAACCTGAATTCGATGAGTTCTTTTCAACATTATTTCAAATATGACAAAATTATGAACAACCTTTCGAGGAACAGCTAGGGCTCCTCTCATGATCAATTGGATAACAAAACCTAAAATATAATCTCTCGTGAAGTGTTCAGTTTAAAAATATTTTTTAACTGAAGCAGAAGTATAGATCAATGGTATAACAGTCATTTCGGTTTTAATATTTATGGGTAAATAAGGTCCATACTTTAAATATATATGTTTCTTCAAGAACGTGTTATCAAATTTAAAGATAAAATTAAAAGCCATAAAATATTTAATATATAAAATACACTAATATTCCCTATAATGGATATACAGTAAAATATATTCTTATTTTTCTTTTAGTGTAACTTCGAATTTTTCATTTAGTACGAAACTTTTGATATAATTCATCATTGCTTAAATATCTGCAATAATTACTGTAAAGTGAGGAAAATGTTACCAACTCTATTCTATAAACTCACGTGCATTTGTTCTCCACGTGACACGTGCTGGCGGATAGCTAGTTACTTGACAATCCAGGGTAAGTTTGGAACCTTCCATTACGGCTCTATCGTGAGGTTTCAGCGTCCACTGAGGGGGCGCTTTGGACAAAACAAATAAACCTTTTCAGGATCCAAGAACTAGCTGTGTTTATAATATATAAATCTACAAATTATAATTACCTTGCTTCATGCATAGGTTTGGAGAAATAAATCATTGATGTCAGTAAGTTTGCAAAAAAACGTTCGTTCTGGTTTGGCTAATTATGACAGTACGCACACATACATATAAATGTTGAAAATTATGTATTGCTTCTAAACTTTCTAGTGTTTTATGTATTTGAATTAGAAAGTTCTATTTGTCATACGCTTCTTCTCCAAAAGAAAAAGAGCGTCCTGTCCTGTATAATGTAGTTTTGTTTACATCTTTCCAACGTTGTAAGCAATTACTAATTGTATACTTCTTGTGCATAATATAAATATATAAATATCGAAAACATTAAAAAATAACTATTTCGTCTTTATATCTTCAATGCAAGACGGAATAAATATCGGAAAAATATTTCTAACACTTTATATCGTATCTGACGAAAAGAATGCTTTTTTAATTGGATTCGTACAACATTTTCCTTACGAAAATTTAAAAAACCGTAATAAAAATCACTCAGATAAAAATCTAATCGATACTAGATATTTTATACAGTTATAACAAAAAGTTGACTAAAGAGAATTATTTTTAATCTAATTGATATTTTAAAGAAATTTTCAAATATTATATTTTTAGAATGTAAAGTATACTGTAAATTAATGTAATGACATTAAAATACCTTTAACAGTTAACCTGGAAGTAAAACTGTCCAAGCCGTAGCTGTTTTCTACCGAACAAGTATAGTTGCCAGAATCTTCCACTCTGACTTCACTGACTGTCAACACAGACAACTCTTTCATTGTTTCGATTTTATAGGTATAATTTCCTGAACTTAGCTCTGAGCCATCTTTTGCCCACTTAAAGATCAGTGGCTTGGTTCCTTCACTAACTGTGCATACAAATTTTAAAGGTTTTCCTAGTTCTTGGTCTCCAGTAAGAGGGAAGGGTTGAATTATAGGTTTGCCTACAACAAAATAAACCGATCATCTGTAGTGTGAGTAAAACTTACTTTCAACGTTAAGTAGCTGATATCTTATACTTAGGATTACTAACTAAGAAACTATAATCTCTAAAATTTACAACAAAAAGGCTATTTATTGTTCGCAAACCTTAAATTAGTACGAAGTAAATCAATTATGTTGCATTAATAAATGATCAATAAGAATAATTCAATGTAACACAACACGTAGTTACAGAACTTGTACTGTATTTACTCTACTAATATACTGCTAAACAGCCACTAGTGAATCACTTTAAAATAACAACTTTGTTAACACAATCACTGTAGCATGAAATATGATACATTGTGTACAAGACACTTTAAAAGCCTTACCTGCTATAACAATACTGGTAGACAGGGTTAGGACTGCAGTGAAGAGTGTGATTTTACTGTGGTGATACATACTCAACCATACCCAACGTTTTGCACAGCAAACTGCCTTTTTCTCACAATGTCTGAGCATGTTAAGTTATGCACAATACAAACACTATACTGTCGAACACTGACTGGAAATAAAATGAGCTAATCTCCGTGAACGTCTAAATATTTATGAAGTTACTATTCTCCTTGAGTTTTGCAGTTATTAATAATAAAAACAAGTATAATAAATCGAATATCATATATAGCATTTTCTTCTGTCTCTTCTGACACAGCTACAAGGCGCCACATAGCGGCAGAAACTAAAATTACTAAAAAAAGAGAAAAAAATAGAGAACTAGGTTATGTAGAAAATACCATATATGTGTAATAGACTTGTAATTATAAAAACACATTTTTACCTAATCTCTTCTCTCAAAGGTATAATTTGCATTTAACTATAGCGCAATAATACGTTTTCAATATGTGATATCGTTCAATGAACAACTTGGTGAAGTAATGGTACTAAACATTCGAAGTTAAGTGAAATTTAATACAAATTAGTAAACAAGGAGTGGCTAATGAATACGTAGATGTGTGCAATAAGTTAAGAACTGTATGAACGTATTCAATGTTCTAATATAAATACATAAGAAAAAATTATACATTGTCATCATCACCTTAAGAATATTGCTTTAAAGCATTTCAAGTATGACTTATAACATAAGAATAACAAAATACGTGTCCGTACATTTCGTTTTCTAGTATTCAATCTGGTCGCTGAGGCTCATCAAACCCCTTCTATCTCTGAGGGGTTTGAAGAATTATGTTTCAAGTTATTTTCCTAAAACAATTTACTTATGAATTGTAAAATTATAAGTTAGTTAGGTGCGGCTTTTTAACTTAGATGAACTGAACAAACAGAAAGGGTATAGCAAACAACAAAACGTGGTGACTGAGGCAGATCTGTTGCCCTCTAGTTACAAAATATTCATATATTAATTGAAGTACAAAAATTTACCATGAGAACGTTGCGAATCATAATTTTGGAACGTTAATGGCGGTCTGAAATATTTTAATATCCTTTCTTTTTTTGTATAATTTAATGACACTTGTTGGCTGCGCCAAACATTCAAACCACTTAAACTAAATTTAAAAATTCGATTTTTAATGGTTTAATAGTTAGTTTTACCCTCAGTTTGACTTACAGCAATATTAAGAGTTCTTAAATCTAGTTAGGTTAGTCTTTAGTAATAATTCAAGCTGCTCTACCAATAGTACGCAGATTTGCTATATCAAATCATAGTGGTGTTTGTTTGTTTTTGCAGCATATAGCTCTAATAATGGAAATAAACAGTACTTAAATCTTTTTCAATAAACTACAAGAAGTCTATGGCCATAAAATTCAGGTTTTAAATGTGTTACTCTCTAGCATTAGAATATAGAGTTAACATACAAAGTAGAAACAAAAAAAAACGGGAAGCGTCGAAAACAAACGTTCATGTAAATTTAAATCGACTTTTCTTCTTAAAATTAAAATTTCCTTTTTTTTCTTAATTCTTAAACAAATGTCATAAATTAAAATGGCAGTGTAAAGTGTAGATATATAAGATATCTCGCATGTCACTGATAAATAACATCAGAATTTGAGTATTTTCTGTATCTGCCAGTTTTCTTTTAAATACCACAAACATACACACTACAGATGCTTGTGTGGAAAACGAAAATGCTAAAAACGTTAAAAGAAAAAGATCAAATAGAGCGATATCATGTATGAGAGTATTTCTAAGTTGATGTTGACACAATGAATGAAATAATACACAATGCATGTTAAGTGCAGGTATTTAGTTAAAAAGCTTTTAATGATGCAATTTAGAAACTGAGACACATTTTCAGCGTCCTGTATATTTGTGAAGATGTCATGTAAAATACAGGCAAATATCATGTAAAGGTGTGTGATGGATGAAAAAAAAAAAAGCGAACGTATCATTCCAATTTTTTTTGAGAAGTTGTTTACATCTGAAAATTGTTGTTTCCTACCGTACACGCTGACAACAATCACTTTTGAAATGTTCTGGCCCACTTCACTATAAACCAAACACTGATATTGTCCTTCGTCGTCCTTCTTGATATCATTCAAAGTAAGAGTGCCATTTCTGAATTGTTTAATTCGCGAATCAGGTAATAAGAGACCATAGTTGTCTGGACCATCTGAAAAACATTGAGTTACTTACAGTTATTCAAGTCTAAATGAACGCGTAGTAACATTTTTGTATTTTCAAATTAGAATCTAAATATCTTTAAAAACAAGAATTAATAATCAGTTTATAAATAATCAAGCAGTTATTTAGAATATATATATTTTCTCAACCAAACTAATACAAATATGACTAGTTAAGTTCTTCAAGATTTCGGAAACTAATAATAAATTATTTAATTATTATATTTCGGACTGATAGACAGTACTTTGTCAGGAGTTAGAAAAAGTATGAATAAATAACTGTCTTTTCTAAGAAACAATTTTATCAAAAAACCTTTTTGTCGAAATAAATAAACCGTTATGTCGAAATAAATAAACCTTTGTCGAAATAAATAAACCTTTACGTCGAAATAAATAATCCCAATTTCATTGATAAATAAATTACATATTACTACACAAAGACCCTGATTGACGTACCTAAATCTTTATTCAGTTTGCTCCACGATATAGTAGGTATAGGGTTCCCTGTAGCTAAACAGTCTAGCGAAACTGTGGAACCAAGTTCAATTTGCTGATCAAACGGCTCTTTAACCCAAATAGGTGGCGCTGAAAGAAAGTAGGTTAACAATTGAAACAAAAATAAAGACTACTTGAAACGCACAAAGGTAAGGATTAGCAAATAAAAATGGCGTAATATGAGTTGATGGCAACCTTTCTGTTTTAATAGGAAATTAGTTTAGTTTGTAAATAAAATCAAGTCTTTAGTAATATGTGGCATCGTTTTCACTAGAAATGTTTATAAA
>NW_013665889.1:645527-664600 GCF_000517525.1 Limulus polyphemus
TGACGAAAAATTAGGTGTCTATTTACTTGTGACCACTCAGTGTAGTCTTCAAACAAAACATTACAAGATGGTTAACTTGAAAGAGACTATAAACAGTAAAATAAATACATAACTGATCCCTAATTTCATGCAACGTAACGAAAGTTACATTCAAAAAAGTCTTAAGATAAAAAAAGTATTACTGTTTGTGTGTGTTTAAATACAAAGCTACAATATGGACTATCTGATTCTGTGCCCATCGCAGATATTGAGCCCCGAATTTTAGCATTATATGCACTCAAGCTTATCGCTGAGAATACGAGACTGGCAGAAAGATACCACTATAAGTATAAAACATGACTTTAAATAACAGCAAAAATCCACGTTATTGTAAACTTATTTTAAGTTTAATATTATGAATACGTATTACTAAATTTTTAGTGTCATTCGATATGCTCTTAAAATTCAACTATTATGTTGTAATGTATTACAATAACAGCTTTTTCTACTGAAATGGTAATAAAATATTCACTCATTGCTACGTAAGTTAATGAATATTTCTAGTCCATGAATGCAGCACAACTTAAAACAGTTCAAGTGTTATAAACTGATGTAAAAAAAAATATTAGAAAGAAGATTCAGAACAAC
The DNA here is from genome assembly GCF_000517525.1 of Limulus polyphemus. Lineage (NCBI taxonomy): Eukaryota > Metazoa > Arthropoda > Merostomata > Xiphosura > Limulidae > Limulus > Limulus polyphemus. The sequence continues at coordinate 646,155 of NW_013665889.1, forward strand.
CAGTTCAAAAATTAACTCCTAAATGCAACCAATACATACCTCTGACTAGTAATTTTGCAGAATGTGTCAAACTTTTATCGGACATGTCTACACGAACTTGACAAGTGTAGTTTCCACTGTCTTTTAAAGTAACAGGTTCAATTTCTAAAAGAGTATACTCATCTTCCATACGAATAAATACATTCTCTTGCTCCATCAGTGGTTCGCCATCCTTAAACCATTTGAATCTAAATATTTTCTCTTCACCTTCTACAGCACAAAATGTCTTAACACTTCTGCCTACTGAAAGGTCCTTAGGGAACTGGAAAGGTTGTATCTTGGACTCTATAACTAGTTAAATAGATTACATTAACTATATGAAAAAATACATTAGAAGTATAGCACTGTTTTCCAATAGCCTTTAATCCAAAATAGATCGAACCATTTATATTCTACAATCACGTCTTTATAAAAAAAATATATAAAATTATTTTTTTATTTCCTTACGCTTATATATTGTCACCACATTGTTTCTGGTCCTGTTTTCACAGAAACGGTTATATAAATTATAGTGCAAAATATTTACTTCAAGTTACAATTTCATCCACTTACCGTGAAGTTATTGTTATACTGTCTAATTTTAAAGCATGTATTTGTATCTAACTATACTGCAGTACTTGTAGTTTATATCGAAGCTAACTACGTGGGCTAAAGTGAAAATGTTAGTTTATTTTTCAATAACAATGCACGAAACATCTGAACAGTGCAGTGTAATATAAAAACGGAATTCCGTATTTGTAGCTCCTCATTATGAGTTAGATTTTCTTATTCTGAATTGACTCCATTTTCTATAAGTCATATTTACGGAACAAATTTAATTAACGTAGTTTTAATAAAAATTCTTATTTGCAATAATTATAAAGCTTTTAGATTTATATGCGTATAGCTATTTTACCAAAATTAAAATTCTTACCTTTTGCGTCTGTTCCCTGGAGGATTCTTAAAACAACAGATAAACCGAAGAGCGCATAGGATATGTTCGTAAGTTCCATTCTTTGTTCTGCTTAAAACATCCACCGAAGAATACTCCGCAAAAGGTTTTCCAAAATATCCCCAAATTATTCAAATTAGCACCTAAACACTTTGTCTTTTAATCGTAGGCTAGTTTGTTACTAATATTAAAGTCTGCAAATATTAGCTGTATTTCATGGCGCCTTTTGATAACAAAGAAGTTAGGGGTGTATGGCTACCTTATTGAATACAAACTACCACAGCGCCTCACAGCGATGGATCGTATCGCTCATTATATTACCAACAATAATATAAAATATATTAGATTTTATCAGATCGGACTTCAAGTGTAATTAATGGATTATAAAATTTAACATAAATTACACAGATATTTTGCGTGCAAAGTAATCTCTTAAAGAATTATTTCGACTTGTGATGAAGTTCTAAAACACTTGTAGATTAATATGTAAAATTTCACTACCAAAATGATTCTTTCGAAGCATTATGTGTAAGCGTTTTTATTATTCTTCATTTTTACACAATTCATTGCTTACCGTACACCTTCAGAAAGATAATTTTACTTAGTTGGTCACCGACTGAGTTACGTACTACACACTTATATTCTCCACTTTCAGAGTAACCAGCATTTCGAATAACAAGAGACCCATTTTCATTTTGTTCAGCATTGGTAAGATATTTCAGTTCTTGCCAACTGTCCTCTGAAAAAAAGGAACCTATTAAGCAAACATTGTATATAACAGAAATGAAATAAACAAAGCGAATGAACCAAATACAAATTGTCATATTTTTGCAAAGAGCATTTTCTGTTTCACTGTCCAAAAACTACTTTAGTTTTAAACTTGTAAATGTTTACCTTTCTCCTAATTGAAATATAATCTAAATGCCAAAATGTTTTCTTATTAATTGCTCAAAAACTTCTTAACACATCGAATAAATATAGTGCATAACACTGTAAATGTCTATAATAAAATAACGTTTCATTCCTGGCTTTTCGTCTTAAAGCTTTGTCTGCTGAGGTTAACCGTATTTTAGAAAATCCCGGTCCTGTGCTATCTTTCAAACTATTTACTCCATCGTCGATGGTGCTGATGTTCATATTACATACTATTGCTCAACAGTGCAGTTTCCATTGTAACAAGTATCTGCGAAGGGGCAACGGAGTCAATTTTAGACCATTTTGATTATCTTTCCAGAAAACCGCAATTGCAAGTAACATCGATTTTCAAAACCATGTCTAAAAACAAGTCAAAAACAAAAAAGTCCATTGGATGTGCATCTGGAAAGTTGATAAGTATCTGGATGAATGGGATTACTGTTATTTTAGTTTCTTCAGCTATATTTCTCATAAAATTAGGTGTTGATGAAAGCTTGTGAGCTTTTGTCAACTTCAAACCGTGTTTCTTGTTATCGGTATCAAAATGTATGCCTGGATTCATCACAATGACGTTTTTAATTTGGGATGTTCTTTTTTTCCTAACCACAGCTTTCACTTTACTAATGAAAGCATTGATTTGGATTGGTATATGATATAATTTTGGGGTCTGTTCTGAACGCTCTATGGTTCAAATTATTTTCCATTCCAAGGAGACCATTGAAGGCTCTTCTTCGAAATGTTGTGTGTTTGGTTCTACATTACTTAACAACAATAACACTGTATAAATACTTCTCTACGTAAATACTGTTTATATTCACCCAGTAATACGTCGAACTGAGGCAGCATTTCATTGATTAGTGGCTGTTACTTTTCCGTGAACCAAATATATAAGTGTTAAATACGATGCTATTGGCGTCACGGTACGCGTTTGAAGCACCACTGCATTAAAATACGTAAACATAATATTGTGCAATTAACTCTCTGAAGAACATAGGAAAGTCTCTACATAAAAATCACTGTTATGTGAAAGAAAACCGTGTTCTACGTATAGATATGAAAAGTTTTGCATAAACATATATTAATGCTTTTAAACAAATACTGAATAAATACATGAGCTTTGTTCCGTGATATATTACAAAAAGTTCATATACTTCTCAACAACAAAGCATACAAGTAATAACCTGATTTTACGAATATCATGCCTCATTAAAACAGTATCTTACATAAAATAATCTAAAAACGTGTCTTTCAAGTTTTTATATCCCAAGACAATAATTAAGTTAACGTAAACCCTAAAATATTCAATCTGAATTCAATATGGATAAAGTATGAACAAGTATCAATACCTTTCTTTCTGAACCATACAACAACTGGCAGAGGGAAACCTATAGCTGCACAATTAACTATTACATTATCTCCTTTGACGACTGTCTTGTTGGTGGGTTTCTGTTTCCAGACAGGGGGAACTATAAAATATATTAAAAAATTGTAAAACAAGCCATTTTTGTTCTCCCAAAATGTGTCTAACAATGAAATCTGTTACAGCCACAATCTTGGTGTCTGTTCTCTGTCATCGTAATAATAGTCATAATAGAGCATTAAGTGTATCGTTATAAATATGAAACCATTCATACATGTAAATTGTTTAAACAGCTGCTAACGATTGTCAATAAGGTATGAAACACCTTGTTTCAATAACTAAACTTAAGTACACTTGTACACATATTCAATTTTCATTATTATCATTATAAATAATTTTTAGTCAAAATATATTTATTTTGGTCAGAACCTACATAATTTGAATTACCTACTTTAAGCTTTCTGGTGTACTGTAATCGTAACTATGGATATTTGTGACTATTTTCTTTTCATTTCTAGTATTCCTCTATAAAACATATAGGTTTATAATTGAGAAACTGTTCGTGTCATCAGTTATATCATTTATCATGAACTAAAAGTTTGACAAGTTTAGCAGCATATCTATTTATATTCATGTGTCGTATGATCTTTGACCAAGATGGTGTCTCTCTTTGACCTTGGCTATAGTAAATAGAGCTGCCATATTTGATCTTTTGAGACAAGTACAGATGTTTGACAAGCAAACATTGAAAGCGTTCTGCTAAAACCAGACTTATATTTTAGTTACAGCTTAGTTTAGTTCAAGTCTTGAACAAAGGGTAACCATTCAAAAGGACTTACTGATTAACTATATTGAAATTCACAGCGAAACAAAAAAATATCCTATGATGCAAGACATATTGCCATGCAACAATGCAGTTGTGTTTTTTAATGTTTTACTTTGAATGGAAAAAAGCATTAATTAATTAAGAGAAACAAGTGACACTCACAGGGCATATGATGTATTTTCCGATGCCAGTGCCTTAGGTTTATGAAACTTCTTACATGTAAACGTAAAGTATTTCAACCAAACATTTGCTCAAACAGTTGACCAAGTATTTTTAATAATATTTTTTGTTGATTATTGAATGAAAAGGTACTGATGTGTGGGATGTACTACTCTAAGATGTAAGTTACTTATGATAATTGAAAATTAGTAACGAGTAATATTTCATATCATTCTTTAGTTGCTGTGGTCAAGAAGTGCAATCCCACGTTCAATTCAACACAAGTAATTTTGTCAACAGCTGCCAGGTTTTCATAATAATTTCATATATGATTTTATTTTTGGTGTACTAATGACTGGTTCTTGGTTGAATAGCTGATTGCATGCCAACCCGCAAGGATACTCTTCTCAGTTACTTGATTAGTATGTTTCAAAATGCTTCCCTCTTATGTGAACTTCCACTAAGGATCTTTTATAAACTTCGCCATACATGGCTTCTAATTATTTGGCATACTAACGACTATCTTTCTTAAAGATTCAATAGTCTTTCATGGACACATCCTTTGTTTCTGAACTGCTTTCCAACAGTATTATCACCAGAGCTAACTCCAACTTTGGCTGTATTATCCATTCTATAGCTTATAATTGTCAAACGTATTTATTCTTTATCGGCTTTTTTCGTCTAAAACGTTGTTTTACTACGCTTTTAACTTCTTATTAATTACAGAAAACAGTGTTTGATGATTCTTTAATTTTTAATTTATATGCATTTTACAGTTGAATTGACAAGACAAATTACTCTTTTTTTTAGTCTATTGTTAAATGCAATCTGCGATAATTTCACATTCAAAATCGCCACAATACGCTCTTTATGGCTAAACTCGCAATCACGCCATCTCGATCTAACTAACTAACTGTCTATCTTACTTTGAATTATATTTTGAACGCGTATTTATAAATAGTCCAACTGAGGCCTATAAATTTTCACACACTACGAGGCATTAGGATGTAATGATGATCGAGAAAACTTAGAAGGTTCTAGTAACATGACACATACAATAATCGCCAATTTACGACAATTGGACTACACAACGTATTATTCGCACAGTTATGTAAACAAACCTGCGATAAACTATCGCTTCTAAAATAACTACATTTAACATTCGCGACATACTTAAATTAAAACAATCGTGTATATCAAACTGTAGCATAATATTGTATTCTTGTGCTGTGACCAATGCCAAATAACTAAATCTTTAAAATATATTGGATTTACATTTCAGGATTTGACAAGTTCTTATGAACACTGATATTTAACGACTGAGTATGTTCGTGCGATACTTGTCAGTATTGACTTCCTCACAAAAGAATATTCTAGCAATATACTTATGAGTAGTTCATAGTAAGCCAAATGTTTTTAAGTAGCCCATGATCATGAATACACAAAGCTCACGAGTAACACATCAATGCCAGAACTTTGTTTCAGTCATTTAAAATCATTTTTGTTCACATCCCCTCTATTTTTTCTTTCATTCCCCTTTCCTTCTATATTGAAGTTTTTGCGAGTAATTTGCTTCATTTTAACTCAATTTTAACAATCAAAGATGATATCTCCAAATATGTTACTATGGAAAATATGACTAATAGAACGATATTATGCACAAGTATTAATCAAAGATAATTGGTATGCTTAGACGTATACTGGTATAATATAATTAATGAAGGACTATTTGCAAGAAAAGGCGCATCAGTGTTAAATGATAAGTTTGAAACTGAGGGAGATGCATCGAAATAGGCTAAACAAAGGATATATGAAAATTGTTCAGTGGACTTCAAAATCAAAACAAAAAACACCGATAGAGATGTGCATGATGCCAAAGAAGCTGTTCAAGTTGATGTAAACAAAATATGTATTTGATTTACTGATATTTGGATTGCAATTATATATATAAAAATGCGTTAGTCTTATTAATAAACAAAATCAAATGGGAAACCTACCGGATTATTTGAGACCCTATGAGTAGCAAGGTATAAATTTACAGAAGGAATCTACTAGGCAAAAGGCATTTCAGTCGACAAACGTATCCAACATACCACCATTAAATAACTTTCTCAATATTCATGAAGTAGTATTTTTAGTTGCTAGACATGATGTGGTGGTGGGAATATGAAATAAAGCTGAGAGGAAGTAGCTAGGAGGGTGAACCACAATCCAGCCACACCAAAGTACAGAAAAAATTGAAAAGATTATCAAATACAACATATTACTTCCTTATACCCTACTGAGTTAAATAAAAAACATTACTTTAATCCGTGGAACTAAGAGTCAGAGTAAATGGGAATCAGCTAAACAAAGGCGTTACTAAAACAAAAGAAAACTGGCACTGATCACTTGTAACAGCTATTGCCAAAAGAGTTAAGTAGATTTAGTTATAATTAAGTCGAAAAGGCCCAAGCCTGTCTGCTTGTATGGACTCAACCATGCAAAGTCATGCTTAGCATCACTGTTGAAATTGGTTACTTGCAGTATAGATATGTATGGTATACAATATAATAAAAGAGAGAGATAAACAACAACAGTTTCTGCTTATTTGAGGTGTTCTTTTCGGTGTTTGAGAGACACTTGGAGATTTACTTAGAAAAATTTGTACCATGCGATAGTTTTGAGTGAGATCACAACATTTTTATTATCGTTATTAATCAGATGAACTTATATATTCTGTATCATTTTTTTGAATTTCAGTATTTTTTTAATAACAGGTCTAGGCCAAACTCCTTTGGTGTCTTAAACTATTCTAAGTGAATGAAATAAGGCTATTTGTGTTTGGATCAAAACTAATGCTCAGTTGAGTTAAGTTCGGCAAGTTTGGTCAAATCAATCTGAGATGTTTTATTAAGTTCCAGTTCCCTTTAATTATTAGCCTAAGTGTCATATTTGTTAAATGTGATACATAATTCTCTGTTTAAATTGTTTGTATGAATACATGTATTCTGTTAGACACTTTCAATCGACGATTTCCTCCTTTTTACATCTGTAATAAATTATTTTCGACATTAGATTATTTTATGCTCCTTGTACTTTTACACATAAGTTAGAGGAGGTCCTGATTGTGGCTTTTTTTCAGTTATTAATCTGTGATGTTCATAGTTTATACAGAACTTTTTCATAATGAAACGATTATTATATACAAATTAAAATTACAATTGTTACTTACATTTCAAAATCAACGGAGATGAAAACCTGGTAGACCCAAGAGGACTTTCAACTTCACATGTATAATTTCCAACATCGTTCAATGTTACAGATGAGATTTCAAGAACAGAATAACCTTCGCTGTAACTTATTCTTAAATTATTATTTGGTTTGATAATTTCGCCATCTTTCTTCCAATTAAATCGTAAACTTTTTGTCGGGATTTCGACAGAGCAAAGCCCGCGTACACTTTTCCCAAATGATAGTTCTTCTGGAAATGAAAAAGGCTGAATTTTTGGAACTCCTGAAATCAATGTTAGAAAATCATTATATCATATTTTAAACTTGTATAAAACATTTTGTATAAACTGTTACTTGCGTATAAGAAATATATACATTGACGTAAATTTCATAACTATACTTACATTTCGTAGGTAATTAGTTCATGTTTATAATGAATTCGCTTAAGAGTTTTCATATGAAAACAACTCCTAAAATTATAATTTTGTCTGTGGTCAAACATTTAAACACTGCATTCCTTAACTACATATTCAAAAAGTATTTTGAATTTTAGCTCACCATTATTACATCGACGTTAGGAGGTGGGTTTGTTTTGAACAGATTATATTTTGTCTAATTAGACAATTGGGCCTACGCTTATGGAAAATAACAAAGGTCAGAAGTTAATGCTACATTAAAGGCTAATTGTTCTAACGTTTTCATTTTGTTTTAATAACTTTATTTTTGAACTTTTTATAAAATAAACACTACCAATATTCTTAATATAGAAAATCGCTTAAATAACACTGAATGAAAAATATAAACCAAAAGCAATTAAAATTATCCAAAAATGCTGTAGTTGTTTGTATAAAGAAAAAAAACAACATACTAATAATTATTTAATTGCAATAGACCATCAAGTCAAATGAAATATTAATACACTTCTCAGTTCTTGCAATATGCTTTCAGCTTTTATTGTTTTCAATCAGATATGTTTTTATATATATAAGGACAGCCTTCCATCTCCGATACCATAGAGCTTTATTCCTTCTTCCATATTCTTAACAAAATACCCCCCAGTAGCACAGCGGTATGTCTGCGGACTTACAGCGCTAGAATCCGGGTTTCGATACCCGTGGTGGGCAGAGCACAGATAGCCCATTGTGCAGCTTTGTGCTTAATTACAAACAAACTTAACAAAATAACGAGCAGCAAGAAAAGTTTGATAAAAAATATAAAGGTAAAATTGATATTCAAATATAGGTTAGCTTCCAACGATCTTAGTTGTCAGTTATTAAACATTTATGTATAAAACGAATTTAAAAGAGATTTCCAATGGCTGAAGATTATTGTAAAAATAAAAGTTACCAATTAAGAGTTGTGGAAGACTAATCACCATTATAACATTGCATACCAACTACAAAACTTACCACTTCGAACAACAGATATCAACACTAAGCCAACCACCAAAGTACGAAGGTAAAAACTTCCTGGAATACTCGCAGCAAAATGGCACACAAAATTAATAGCCATAATAAAATAGTATATGAATATTTGACAACAGTGAAATCGAAGTGTACAACTTTCACCAAAAACAAAAGAGAGCAAGATAAATTCTAAATCCTAAAGCTACTGTCAAGCATGTTACTGTACTGTAGTTAAATACATACTTAAACAAAGAAAGCCAACATGGCCGACAGATTCTCATAAAGGAGGCAAGCGCCACGTGGTGGCGATAAACGGGAAACACATAACTTTTTATTAGAAATGTAAATGATTGAAATAAACACATATCTGTGCTACATACCTTTTATTTTACATTCATATCTTGAAAACATTGTATATCATCTGGAATCTCTTCGTAAGTTTTGATATCCAAACAGTAATACATTTTCTTGCAAGTTTTTTCCCTTTAACTTCATGTTTTTGCCGAGCTTCTTCATACTTTGCTCAACGGAAAAAATCTTGTTTTAGATTACTACCTAAAATGAAAATCCCGAACTCGTTTTAACTGATTTTTTATTGCTTCACGGTGATAATAATGTTATATAACATATACAAGGAATACAACAAAATGAATTAACTGTGATTCGAAGTATTATTTCGAAACAAAAAGCTGGATATTCAAATTGAACATATCATTCTTGTTATTTATTTATTAGATATTTAGATAGATAAAGGCCTATCTTTTACAACGTGTAAAATTGCATTATTACATAATTAATTTTATATTTCTAATCCATATGTATTTAAGTAACGCAACAGCAAGAAATGTTTAACTTACCAGAGAAAACACTGCCTGTTTTGCAAGAGTTCTGCACGTCAACTTTCAAAGGAACATTGTAAAAAGGCATCTAAGAAATTCCAGATTTTAATTTTGAATCTGGCTTAAACATAATTTCGTCAATTTAAAGGGCGGATGCAAAGCACTGATTTTTTTTACACCATTCGTAACTGCTAAGTATATAATCCTAAATTACCTATATGACAGGCACCTATCGTGCTTTGAACCAACAATTCAAATAAAAGAGATCTATAAAAATGTATTTCAAAATGACCGTTTGTTTACAAAAAATATGCTGTCTCTGTCATAGAAGAAAACGGTTTCCCAAGAGGAGAAAAGTGCACATAAAATTTTGATATAAAGCATAATGTTTACCTGACGACAAAACATGCTTTGAATAATTACGAAAACTAGTTTTCTCTAAAGGCATTAAATTTTATCGAAGTTTGACTTTCGCTTTTCTTGTCATAACATTGTTATTGTTATTGACTAGGATTAGAATATGCTCTCACCAAATACGTTAATATTAACAGTTTTCGAAATAGGAGATCCTACTCCATTTTCTGCTTCACATCTATATTGTCCTTCATCCATTTCATCAGAATTTTCAATAATGAGTGAACCATTGGGAAAGAATTCCAGCTTTCTTCCTTTAATTTTAGAAACATTCTCGATGTAACTATTACCTTTAAAAAAATCAAAATAATAATCATTAATAATCTGATTAACACAGAAAAAAAAATTAACTGACCTTTATGTTACCATAAAAATACTCAAAATACTTGTGGATATATATAATAAAAAGTAGTTATTTACCAACAATGTACAGAATTAGTATGCGGATATAACACTCAGAATGCTTTTATTAGTGTAAATGTTACTGAATTCGAAAACATTATGTCCAATCATATTTTCTAAAATCTTTGACGTGATCTCCGCTAAATACCCATGCTGCATTCGAACATTACTTTTTTACTATGAAACGTATTTCATTTCCAATAATATAACCGTAAGGCTTCATTATGAATTTTTGGCTTAACATTAAAGGAATTACGTTCCTGGATGGAACGTTAAAATTATTATGTTTAATTTACTGATATATATACATTTATTAGACGTAACAACGTTTTCTGGCCCCTAGTTAATAAAGATAAAGTTACCTTTCCTTCTGGACCACTTTATTTGCGGTAAAGGGTAACCCTTGACTGAGCAGTGCAAAATAGCTGAATCACCTGCAACAACAGTTGTACCTTTTGGTTCTTGTATCCATGAAGGCGAAGCTAAAAGAATAGAGATATTATATAATTTTAAGTTATATATAAATGCTGAACAAGTTAATAATTTTCGTGCCGCAAGCTTATTAGAATATTGTGATTTGCTCAACAACGTGAAGTGTATAATTGTGTTAAGGAATGACAAAATAATAAATTATATTTTAATGCGAAATTACTATCTGTAAACTAAAAATGTTATTGAAACAAAACAGTTATTGGACATACGATTTCACCCAATTAACTTAAATGATGAAAATCCATAAAAGAACAATAAACTGTAAATATAACCGCCTACCAAAGAAAAAACAGCATATTTTTGTATATATTATTTGCGAGTTGTAACGTAGAAAAGTCTGGTCAAAGTATTAGTTCGGTATTGTTTATCAACGTTTACAATAATTATGCTAAAATGTAAGATGAAACACTATTTTCATAACATTCCTTGATAGTTTTTAATACATAATAATTATTGAATAACAAATTCAAGTTAATTCAATAATTAATACAAATACGCTTTATTAAAGCCAAACTATAATTATAAATAGATCAAGAAGAATTTCTAGTTTATTACAAAATCAGACCTTATTGGATAAGAAAATTACACCATTGAAATATTCAACAGTTAAAATAATATATACGAAAGCAAGGGATGAAAGTTTTCACCTTGAACAACAAGTTGTGCTGTATAGCCATCCGAACCATGAGGACCATCCACGAAACAAGTATAGTTTCCAATATCAGATGTTTCTATTGACCTGATTTCCAACAAAGAATATTTCTTATTTTCATTAACTTCTGTGATAATCCTGTTAGTGTCAAGTGATAAATTGTCCTTTTTCCAGTGAAAGTTTAAATCTTCACTTGAACCTTGAACTGAACAAAATATTATTGTGCTGCTTCCAATGTCCAGATGTTTGGGAAACTCGAAAGGTTGTATTTTAAAACTATCTGAAATTGATTGAAAATTTTCAAATTTACTGTTGCTTATAGAGAAGTGGTGAAACATAAATGTTAAATTATGACGTATTGAAAATGAAATATAACATTAATTTATACATTCGTAAGTGAGTGAATTCATGTATACCAAATCCCAATATCTATAACATTATTACTATGATTTTAATAACATACAATTTAAATAACTCAAGAGTGTGAAGTTAACCTACTTTCGCACAGTTTTTTTTATTGGGACTTTATCAATTAAGTGAATTCTAATTTAACCTTGATATTTTTCTTTTTTCATTCAGATTAATTATTTTAAATCTTCTCAGGTCAAATAAAAAATAAATATAACCAAATGAACAATGTACCACTTGGATGAACACTTATCATAATTTCAAAATGTTTTACATAATTTTCTAATTAAACTCAATCATTTTAATTAGCTTTTCCTTTTTGTATCTAGATCATTCACTTTCTTTAGCCAAAATGGTTGACTAACGAACTGAATTACAACAGGAAAAGATAATCATGTTTCAATTCATCGACAATAAAGTGCAAGCTTAGAAGATTTTGTATCTGTACTGAATAAACAAATATAAACTTACCGGACACAAAACCCCGTGCTGATAGAAGGGAAATCCACACGAATACAGATATCGAAATTTTCATTGTAAGCTTAAAATAAACGAAGTTTAGTATGCAATTCTTGCTTTCTGCTCTCTTGCTCAAATTCAAAAAGTGTCCATGTGATTGTGAGCGAATCGTCTATCTGGAGTCTAACAATTAGTTCTGTAATTTTAAATACTGCAAGATCAAGTTTTATCAAGTACGTTCTACACGCTTAGACGCCAAACAAAGACTTTTATCATGGCGGAAGACTCAAAGCATCAGAAAAAAAAATTATACAAAACTACAGCACCACCTGGGAGGAAAACATAATGCAAGTAGAATGACTAATATTGCTATTTATGCTTCTGATATTTAGGATGTTTTCACTTCTGTCAAGTATTTTTCCTGAAACTAACAGAATAAGAATGTAAAATGAAACAATTATCTGAAGCAGGGTATAAAACAAGTTTATTCATTAAAAGAATGTTACAAGATGTTCACATAATATTCGAAATACACAAACGTATATATATATATTGAAATGTTCACTTGATGAAAATACTTGATAAATTCATTTTTTAAAGTAATAACCGAAACACTTTATATGCTACACATACAAATTTCTAACATAAATTCTAGAGTAAAGTATTATAGAATTTCACCCTCTTTTCTTAGTTCTCATTTACCATGCTAATTCATGTCCTAATAGGAAGGTAGCCTTTCAAGTTACGTGTGAAAGTAGCTGCTAATTCTATGGCTACTGGTATAAACCTAGTTCTTAGTGTAAAAATAGAAACTTGACAGCTGATTCAGTTAAAGAATACTTATAAAATATAGACGATAGGGCGAACGAACAACATTTAGTTTTGAACAGTTATATTCTGAAGTTATTTAATCCACGTGCTTACCAGACACAGTTATTGTAATCAACTGAACAAGACTCTGCCCAACACCATTTTTAGCTGTACATTTGTAGGTTCCCTTGTCAGAACTTGCAATATTCGTAATCATCAACGATCCATTTAAAAACACTTTTACGTTTGAGCCTATGACAGGAATAAAGTTTGATTTTCCAATATCTGTAAAATGAAAATATAAGTTCTACAACACCAAGTACGTATAATGTAACTTAGGATAAAAATGGGAAATGATCATATAATATTGTGGTTCCATCTGTTACTCAAAAGGAATAAAAATATAAAAACCCATTGGGCTTTTCAAGTTTTATAAACAAAATAGATATGATTAGAATCTTATCATGAGTATTTCCTTTTATGTACTTGTTATGAAAATCGTGTACTAAGCAGTATTTTGTTAAAGTGTTTCAGGAAATTATTTATTTCAGTAATTACTTTCACCCTTTTCAGTATTTTGACATTTTGAATTGTGGAGTTTATTTTGTTGTTTTTTTATCCTCAATTTTTTCTTTTTTCTTATATTATTTAACTTTCTACAATGTATTCATTTTTTGATGAATAAATTTTATGACGTAAGTTTGATTTCTACATAGTTACGACAATGCGTTTTCACATACCTCTTGATCTGTACCACCTATAGCTAGGTGTAGGAAATCCGTCAGCCGAACAGTGTACAAGCAATCTACCACCTACAGCTACTTTCTGGTCAGTAGGTATAATGGACCAAGTGAGTGGCACTAAAATACATACATAATCATAACACAGATTAACAGATGTGCACTCATTTTTTAAAAATAAGTTTAAAAGTTTAAGTTATTTTGGTCATTATATTATAAATCATTTGTTACTAAAAAGCTCTACGGTGAGAGTTCGCACAGAAACGACACATTCTTATCTATTGAGTCATTTAAATCAAACTTACCTGAAATGTAAAAAATAGTTTTCATTTTCTTTCTTAATCTTGTACAAACTAATTTTGATATCAAATAACAATACCGACAAACAGCTTAGATTCATTCCGAATCTATAGCAATAGATATATATACCTTGTATTTTCAACGGCGTAGAAAAGCTGGAAAATCCTGAAGGTCCCCTTACTTCGCAAGTGTAGTTACCGATGTTTTCTTGCTTCAACATTTTGATATTTAAGACAGAAAGCCCTTCACTGAAGATAAAGTTTATGTTATCTTTTTCATTTTCCAGTAAACGTCCATCTTTTTTCCATTTAAATATCATGTCTTTTCCAATTCCTTTTACAGCACATAGGGCTCGGACACTACCGCCTAATGTGATATCATCTGCAAACCTAAAAGGCAGTATTTCTGGGCCACCTAAAACGTTTAAGATTAAAAGTTGAATGTAATATTACGAGTAAAACTCACATTTAATAAGGGACCGTAATATTTATCAGATAGGAAGTTTAATGTAATAATAGTTATTTAAATGCAAGTTCAAAATGACTGCGTTCAAGCAAAGACCAACATTTAGCTCACTGTAAATAATGAGTAATTAAAACGTTAGGATTTTGGAATCTAACAATGTGATATAGCGAAGCAAATAACATTGCACAAAAAAATTACCAATTGTAAATCACAGTCACAGTTTACCTCACTAGATAAATATAGCAAAACGTTTACTATTAAAATAGCATGACAGAAAGCTTAACTAAGTACCAGAATTTACTTAAATTTAACAGAAAGATTGATATTAAAAAGCATCATACCTTCTCCAGATATCTCTGTTGCAAGGAAGAACAATGACAACAGTCCGACACGACAGCACATCTCCATGGTTAAAAAATACAAGACTCTAAAGTGCAGTTCAAAAATAACTTCAGCACTGCCTAAATTAATGGATATCAGAAACAAAAGTCGAACATTGAAAATATCTGCTAAATATGCCAGAATTCTTGTATTAATGCTAACTCTTAATAATAAATGCTCTGAGAAAATGGCGAGTATGCCGATGACGCTTTGCATTTAACACAAATTTTGAGAACTTCAGCGCCACAATGTGGTAATGTTTTGCATTAAATTACTAACAAAATTAAATGTAATGCTGTTTCATAATAAGTATTTTATCAGTCTAACGAAGGTGTTTTAGTCGTAAACTCTTATTTGTTTTTTGTACCTTAATGATCTAGAATCGTTGGTCAAGTTTCGAGATGATATTATGGTTGGATCTACATATGCATAGATGTCACATGTGCTTCCAGGATCATTTGAGAAAGAGGGTAAGATATCAGATAAACTTTCCAAAAAGGCAGCGAAGAGAAATAATGATATTGTATCGAAATATCAAATAATACCACACTCATAGCAAGCGACTAATTAAAGAAATAGAGATAAAGCAAATCGTTTCTTTCTTGGTACACACGAGGTATTTGGTAATTTCCAATTGTCTCATAAGAAATTCATCGCCAGTTGCTTACCAATCACATTGAGCTTGACAACCTTTACTAAAGGCTGTCCTATACCATTCTTTGCTGTGCATTTAAAATGTCCATCGTCACGAAGACTGATATGATCTAACATTAATGATCCGTTTTGAAAAAAAATCCATGTTGGCTTTTGTCGATAAACAACCGAGTCTTCCCCAATATGACCTGTGAATAAAAAATAATTACATTGGTTTTATGGAATATGAAGTTGACGAGTTGATAGTGAGACTTAAAAACTATTATAAGAAAATAAACTTTAAATGAGTGAGGTATCTAAGTAATGTTTTGTAATCTAATCTAAGGCTGCAAACATGAACAAGTACAGTGAATAAATAATATTTGTCGTTTCACAATTATCTTAATCGGCTTAGTTTATATCTAGGACAAATTAATCATACACCTATAAAAGTATATGCTTTTTTATATTTTATGTTTAAAATAACGTAATAATGTCTAGCTTTTAAATTACGACAAACTAACTTCAAAAAGAAAGTAACGACATAAAAATCATGACTTTGAAAACTTGTAGTAACAATATATATAGTTTACTCCTTTTGTTTTTGGTTTATTTCGATTTTATTTTATTGGTCTTAATAGTAAAACTACCCACCAAATCAGCACTGTTTTTGAGAATACTGAAAGGAATAAATGACATGAATAGTAATGAAATTCCCTGTAAGCTATTTATTTTGTAATTTCCTAGTGCACTGATTTAGTTTTGGTTCTTATATATATATACACACACAAACCGAATACCTTTATTTTACTTAAGATGTATTGTTTAAACTCTAGATAATGGACGACAATCTAACTAATAAAGTTCAGCCTTTGAAAATGAATCTCTTTGTTACCATAAAACCTTGTCCATTGAACATCAGGAAGTGGGTATCCATTGGCTTGACAGTGAAACATAACAGTGTCACCTACTAAAACAGTTGTGTCTGTAGGTTCTTGAATCCAGGTAGGGTTGGCTATATAAATAAAGTTAAATAATCAGAATGTTGTTTTTCTTAAAAGTTTAACAGGGTTTTGAAGTAAATTGAACATATTGCAATAATCTTATCAACCAGGATATTTACTGAAAAGATTTATGGACCAGGTGAAACGTACTTAGCATAGCATGGGTCAAATGCTGTCTATTTCATGAATATTAATTTCATGATAGTTACCTTTCACAACCAATGCTGCAGAGAAGCCAACTGTTCCTTCTTTACTTTTAACATCACAAGAATAATTACCGATATCAGAAGCTTGAACAGACTTCAATTCTAAAGCTGAAAATCCATCAGGATGCACACTAATAAGAACATTATTTTCACCATTTTTCAACGGGGTTCCGTTTTTAAACCACTGAAAATGTAAATCTTTTCCTCCTCCTCCTTCCACAGAACAAAATACACGTACGTTTCTACCCATTGTCAAATCATTGGGAAAATCAAAAGGCTGTATTCTAAGTTTATCTGAAAGAAGAATGATTAGTGTTTACTCTTTTTGATAGAATTATAGCTTTTATCCTAAATATGCAAACCTAACATCTACAAAAATATTTTTTTAATATTTGGTTTTCATAATATTACGTTAAAAAGTAGCTCAGGATTATCAGTATCTGCTAAAACTAGTACTTAAATCAATTATCGAGTTTCAAGAACAAATATACAAAAGGTAGAAAAGAGGTTCTTTCTTATTGCTCCAAATCTATTGACGAACATATTCCATTATTGATATTAGTTTTTACTGTTATATTGCAAAGCCATGCTGGTAAATCAAATGTGAGGATGTAACACATTTAAGCCCGAGCTTCCGTGATATGAACAGCAATTTCAGCATAAACCTATCTCATATAAGTATAACTGTAAGCTTCAAATAGTCCCTATACACTTAATACAAGACGTATTGAAACTGAAATAACCTACGTTTCACTATTTTATTTGTTAGAAGCAACTAAAGCTAGAACGGTAATTATACATCAATGGAAAATTAAATTAATAAAAAAGAACAAGCTGTTTTGACTCACCTGTGTTTACTCCAGTGATTTTAATAATCAAATGAAACACTATCATCTTCAAGATTTGGGATTCCATGCTAATGTATCCACATGAACATTCACTTGATGCAGAGCTGAAGCCGAACGTGATTCTCTAAAGACACGCTTGTATTTTGATGTTTAAAAGACGATTGATTCACTTAAGTTCAGAAATACAAAAATTGAAATTAAAGGTATAAAATTCATAGATTATTTCCTGATTCAACATGGCGCAGCTAATTCTTTGTGGCAATATTTTAGCAGTTTTAAGTATAAAGCGCCACTAAGCGGTTGCCTTCGTAAAAATAGAAACTGTAAATCCTAATTATTTGTAGTAGTATTTTAATAGTTTTAAAATTAAAGCGCCACTAAGCGGTCGACTGTGTAAAAATAGAAACAGTAAATCTCGGTTTTATTCGAAACAGTTTCGCCGATCTGGTATGAATGATCATGAAAGTGAAATAACTGTAAAAAAAAATTCTAATGCTTGATCACTTGCTGTTCATTCCTAGTATTTTATATTCTTAACTATAAT
>NW_013665889.1:665491-668363 GCF_000517525.1 Limulus polyphemus
CTAAAGTTATAAAAATATATAACTGATGTATATAATATATAAAACTTTCCTTTTTAAATTTTTGATAACTCATTTTCACTTATAAATATGACTACAAATGTTGAATTTAAATAGTATTCACCGTCTCTTTGTTCCCAAGTGGTCTCAGGGTGAGGGAACCCTTTAACTACACAGTTTAAAAGTGCACTCGCTCCAAGAATGAGAACTGTGTCACGTGGTTCATGTATCCAGTGTAGTGGATCTAATAATAGAATAAAAAGTTTTAATTTGTGTAGCAATATTTACTGAATTAAGATGATTCTAAATCAGAAAATTAACTTTATAGAAGAAAACTATTTAAAGAAACTCTAATGATTGATTTTAGAAACTGACAAAAAATAGTTAAAGTCCACGAGACTTTACCGATTTTATGATGGTACCAGTCTTCGTTGAAACGATATCAAGTAATTTACACGATAGAATATTTATAACTAAAGTAAATGGCACATGGATATTTGTACACAGTTAATAAAGATCATTTGTTATTTAAAGATAGCAGCTTTTCAGAGGGCATCAGAAAATTGACAATTATGTCTAAAGTACTTGAAAAAAAAGTTACAAATAACATTTATTTTATTGGTGTTTCTACTTACCTTTCACTAATAGTTTAGCAGAATAATTGGCAGAAGCTAAGTCTGAGTGGCGAACTAAACAGGTATAGTTTCCAACATTTTCAATCTTGAGACTCTTGATTTCCAAAACTGAAAATCCTTCGGTATTACTAATTTTAATATCTTCTTCGCTGTCTGTTATTTGAGAACCATCTTTCTTCCACTGGAAATTCAACCCTTTTCCAATTCCTTGCACTGAACATAAAATTCGCACATGACTTCCAACAGTTAAATCAGAAGGAAATGCAAATGGTTGAATTTTTAGATGCTCTGAAAAAATCAAACTTTATGTATGTAACTTTCATTCCTTTATCTATAGAAGTATAAGCAAAAAACTCCAAAAATTATATTTTGCTCCAAGTATACAACATCTAATGATACATAAAATTATCAAAAGAAAAGTGATTCATCTAAATAGTCTTGCAAGTCACTCTGTCTTATTAGAAACAACCATGATATTAATATCTTTCTTTTCAAAACAACAAGATGTGTGGTTAAATTTAACGGTAATTTTGATTCAAAATGGTACTATGAATTAATGATTTGAAGAATTCAAAAACTCACCTGTTTGATCAGTTTTTCCATTCTGGGTTAGTAGGCTTAGGCCGAGAAGTAACATCTTCTGCCAAGCACGTATCAGTAAAACCATAACGAACACAGGCGTTACTTAAATACATGTACAAACAGACTGTATAGTTGGCAGCTTTCCGGTTCCTTTTCCACTAACACCAAAAATAATTCAAATACTCTCGGATCCCAGTTGCTTTTGAATTCTTTATTAGGAAACAATAACTGTAGATAAAATGGTAACTCACGTTCTAAAACCATGAAATTCTAGATTGTTGTACTGCTCTAAGATCATACAAACCGACCAACTCGAATGGCGGCTTCTATAATTTTTAGTCAAATATAAAAAAACCAAGTGAAAGCTAAACGCCACACTGCGTCAGGATATACAACTAAAGAGAAAACATATATTTTCATATTGTATCTTACACATTTTTGTAACTTTGAGAAAAAAGAAGTTGCTAATATCAATTTTGAAACACTAATATCTTTATATAAGCATAGAGTTTTGTAAAAGTATATCAAAGAGTTGTTTTATTGCAATTTCAGTTCTCTAACATACGTGTTTGTAGAGCATTGGAAATATCTGCGACCATTCAATGGATGTTTCTTACCAAAAACAGAAAAAGACACAGTTTTTGATAAAGGCCTAGATAAACCATTCTGTGCCTCGCATACATAGCTTCCAGCATCTTCCTTTTGTACTTTGGTTATCCATAGTGTACCATTAGGTGTTATCCGCAATCGGGAATTTTCTTCTATAGATGAAAATGATAAAACGTTCCCATCTACAAGTAAAAATACATAAGATCATCATCAATGGAAATAACTGTTATTGCATAGTTTTAAACTTTCAGTACCATTTACTTCAGGTGCTTCAAAAATTATGAAGGTTAATATAGTATTAAGCTATTTGTAACACAAGATTCAAGTTCAGTTAAATTATTATTACATATATGTTATTACATTCCAAAGGTAAATATTACTGTAGTTTAAACATAAGTACATTTCAAATAAACAAGATAATTTATCTAAGGATGATTTTTATAAGTTTTAAAATCTCAAAAATACATAATTTGAAATATACAAATTAAAATAAAAACTTACATTTCAATGCCTTCCATGTTGTCTGTGGTGTCGGATATCCTGATGCCTGACATTCAATCTTGACAAACGATCCCACAGTGGATGAAGAATCTTTTGGTTCATTCACCCATTTCAAAGGAGCTAAAAATTTTAGATTTCAAAATAGTTTAATCACCAGTGAATTTGCGGTCAGAAAAGAATGATTAAAATCATATTAACAACCAATCGTTAATGGGATTCTTCCAAACCGTTTAATGAATAATTCGAAAAGAAAAATCTATATAAATATAATAGTGTTGTCTGTTGTAAGTCCATTCAACTACTTTGCAGGTTGGGGATTGATCTTCACCAAAATCGGTATGGCGGCTCATTAGATCCTTGCGGGGGGTACATAAAAATTTTTAGTTTTGAATTTTGCGTTTTGCGGTTTTTATGGGCGTTTTTTACCACTGCCTCACCTCCTGTGGACGGATATTTATCAAATTTGGCATGAAGGTTTGTTGGTTCCATGGGGAGATACATAGAAATTTTCAGTTTTGCATTTTGTGGTTTTTATGGACGTTTTTGTG
>NW_013665889.1:668628-675511 GCF_000517525.1 Limulus polyphemus
GTTTCTATGGACGTTTTTGTGTTTTTTACAATTACATATAAAGAAAGCAACTTTTCATGTCCTAAGATAACCTTTCATTAATCATGAATTTACATAACTTCCGTCTAGGGTACGGGTACTCCAGATAGTTGAACAATATGTTTAACGTGAATTGTTCAACGACAGCATCAAAGTCACCCTAAGACTAAAAGCAAAATACTCTTGCTAGATTCTAAAATTTAGAGCAACTACGTAAATGCACAGGCTCAAATTTTTTGAAACGACATGTAGTATAGTAAAACACTTTGGTCATAAGGACGTCAATTTTCATAAAGCAAGAAGAAATAGGATGGGTGAATCTGAGTATGGTCAAATATCTCGGAAAGTATGAATAAAAATAGAAAAAGTTTGTTCATTTAAGTATATTATCTTCGTAATTATAATAATTTTATATTCTTCAATACTATTGCAGTAATAAAACATAATAAGTTGCACATTTTTAATCCTATAAAATTCTTTTTAGATTTTTTCAATTCACTCTATGTAGCGCTTTTCAAACCTAATGTATAAACTACATTGGAATTGTCTTACATCTATTTTAAACTATAATGAATTCAAACAACGCGAAAGTTCAAAAAGTGGGACTCGTAATTTAACGGAAATTTTTAATTCTGTTTAGTCTTTATCAGCGTGTTATTGATAACGTAACGTTCAAAACAAATGTACATTTATGAGAAATCATAAAAAAGGATTATGTACTAGTTTAGTCTCCTTATGTAAAAATGGATATTGACTTATTGGGGTGCAGAGGGCGGATCCTTCAGTCATGGTAGACACAACAGGTTCGGAAAGACTCGATGAATACTTAAAAACTCAGGACTGAATATAGGTAGACGAGTATATGATGAAATGAACAGGACAGCCATGAAAGACCAAGGGGCCCTTATTGTCCCTCAGATATTATTATTACTAGAATAATTCCGAAAATCTTACGAGGATTGGTAAAGATTTCTTAATAAGTGATCTTATTGAAGTTTACAAGATTATACGGGGAACCGAGAGGATAAGGATCTCTGATTTCTTTGTGGTATATTCTGAA
Organism: Limulus polyphemus; assembly: GCF_000517525.1. Classification (NCBI taxonomy): domain Eukaryota; kingdom Metazoa; phylum Arthropoda; class Merostomata; order Xiphosura; family Limulidae; genus Limulus; species Limulus polyphemus. The sequence continues at coordinate 669,707 of NW_013665889.1, forward strand.
GACTGTTTATGAGATGACACAGTTTCAAGGTTAGGAGAACAAACTATTCTCCAGTTAAGACCGTTTTATTTTTCTACCAGTATGACTGGCTTATGGCAAGAGTTGCCGTCGGAACTAATGGAGACTACAACTTTACAGGAGTTTATGACGGGAATCAATGATTCCCTGAAAAATGAAGGATAGATTTAAATTTTTAACTTTTCTTAAAGATGGGTATGCAAGGACGGCTTTGAAGTATGAAATGGTCTTTTGTTGTCTGTACATTATATTAATAAAACAGATATATCATTATGCATGAAGCCCTATAACCCAAAAGCTTTCGAATGGTATTTATCCGCAGAAGAAAGGCTAAATGGAAATGGTTCAGTCTGCTTACATCTTCCACAGCTATAGATAAGTATCATTAGTAGTTATTCAACTAAAATATTATTTTAAAGACCCTAACACTTCATTGTTGCCACTTACAGCCATTAATCGTTAATACAGAGTTGAGAATTATATGGTTTAGTATTACTTTATCAGCCACTATAAATCAGCGTCATTCACAAACATAGAAAATCCTGGTAATTCGTGGTACATTTTTATAAATCTAACAACGAGTATGTGGCTATTATGAGTTTTTGTTTGTTCGTTAAATTTGAATCAAAGCTATTCGAGGGCTATCTGCTCTCGCCATATCCTATTTTTGAATAATAGATAAATGGGAAAGCAGCTAGTCAACACCACTTACCGCCAACTCTTGGGCTACCCTTTTACCAAAGAAAATTGAAATTGACCGACAAATTATAACGCCCCCAAGGCTAAAAGGGCGAGCATGTTCGGTGACGAGATTTGAATTCGCGACCCACAGATTGAGAGCACAGTGCCCTAACCAACAGGCCATGCAAAGTCGGCCATCATGAGATTGTTGCAGAAAATAAGTTATACTTATCTTTCCCAGTAATTATTCATTAATAATGTGTTTCATAACATTTATGTTTTGTGTTCGGTTTTGTGACTTTTTCTTATTTTCTTTCTATTTTTCTTTTATTCTCCGCAATTTCTTTTCTGACTGCGAACAGAGAATGATCATTTATATGCAGGACGTATATATGGATTTCAGGATTTCTTTCAACTGCTAACTTTATATTTTCAGCTTTCTTTGCATATGTGAGGCTGGTGAATAATCTAAAAACGCTAACTCTGTATTCTAGTTTTATTGTGGCTAGCTCAAATTTCGGATTTAGCTTAATTTCTAGTTTGTTCCTTATTTAAACATAATGATCATGATGTACAAAAAGTGGAAAACAAAGTGTACTCTTCTAGTGTTCAGATTTGTATGTAGACAGTTATGAAGCAAACCTGAAAATTTTGAGAAAATTATATTGAGTATTAGAAAGAACTCTGTTTTTTAATTGCACAAAATATTTTATCGGTTGTACAGAGTAAAACTTTTGTTCACAACGTTTCATCAGGTTTACCTGCCATCATCAGGTGAGATACAAGAAATTAGGCTTACAGAATTTAATTTAAAATAATAGAATAATGTAAGTATCTATAACAATACTAAGCTACAAAATGTGATTCAGCTATTACAAACTTAATAAAGTATTTTATCAATGAACTTTCAGATATAGAAACAGAGCTTTAAGGTCTAAACCTAGTTACTGAAATTTGTTCTATATACAATAGATGTAGAGAGAGAGCGACTAAAATAAATATGAAAAAAAAAACTTTGTGTTTGTTTAAAACGGGGTTTTGTTTTATGAACAGGGCTTCCTTTATTTTTAATCTGTTACTGTTATCTTATATGCTGAGAATTTTTACCTTAGAAGAATCAAAAGAACGACTGTTCCTGTGTGTTTTGATCACCAATATAACAGTTTTTGTAATTTGCACAGTGTATTGCATACACTTTTCCTGAAATACCTTTCTCTAAACACTTTCTGGATAGCAGTTGACCTATCTGTTTTCCAGGTAGAAATGTAAATCTTATACTCTCCGACTGTTTTTAACCAAATTTGTTTGACAGCATAACAGAAATTTGAGATGAAGGATAAAACACAATAAACGAGGATATTTGCGGAAGATTAATTTTGTTTTTCAATTTGTATCTTATCTTCAAAGAAATCAATTACTTGTTTAACAAGAATGAGAGGGGAATAGTTTTGTACATAAAACTTAAATCTGAGGTTGTCATTTTCTTTTTCGAAATAATCGAGGTTGGAACTTATCATTTTATTTGTACGGTCTGTTTGTTTGTAATTAAGCACAAATCTACACATTGAGCTATCTGTGCTCTGCACACCACGGGTATCGAAATCCAGTTTCTAGCGTTGTAAGTCCACAGACATAGCGTTGTAAGTCCATAGACATACCGCTGTGCCACTGGGGGGGGGGGCTATTTGTACGCACAACAGTTTTAAACATACCTAACTTTTGGCATTGGTCATGAATGAAATTCCGAAAAATACAATTGTGAGTGTGAGTGTTCTTATGAAATACGGAGGGAGGTTTGAAAGCCTGTATTTGTCTTTTTAACAAGAATATTTATGAATGAGAATGGCATCAACTTATTTTTCCATCGTGAATTTCATGATTGAATGTATCTAATTTAGATTAGAGAAAAAGGCATACAATATCAAAGTTATTGAAAGCTGAAAAATATCAACATATCGAAACCAAAAAGTTGGTTTGTAAAGTGAATTTAAGATGGCAGTATCTTCAATTTTTATCATGAATATATATTGCCACGTAGTGAGACTACAAGATTTCCCACACTTAGGCCTTCAGCTTGGATATAATTTACACCTTCAAACTTGAAACTGAAAGAATTAGCTGCAAGGATCAATAAGTCTCTTATGGGGTTGATTAGGGAGCTCCAAATATATAGCAACTACAAATACATGCTCCCTGTACATTTTTGTACACAACTACTCATTTTATTAAAGCGTGTTTATTTTCAGCTCAAACTGAAGATTTCAAATCCTTGCCACCAGTACCAAAAATTTTTGCATGTTCACAAATCTAACGAAATTTGGAATTTTGTAATTATTACCATGTATATTTTAATTAAAAGATTATGATAAGTTCCTTTGTTTTTATTGGATTTTTAAGTTTTTCGTACAGATATTTCAACGTAATATTTCCATTTTGAATGTATAATTTCAATTCACTACCATAATATTCATTGCATATTGTTTATTCAGATTGTTTGATGAACAATAATGAATCAGCCTGTTTTGAGGAAAGATCATGGTATTCGATTAGTGCGAAAAATATGCACCTAAAGTCTCAGCTTCCAGAATTCCTACAAAAAGAAATGCTCTACGGCTGTTCTGTTTCAAAGATGGACCAATGCAGAATGATAGTGCAGTTGCAGACAGAGACGTACGTGCGGTTTAAAACCAATGGGGCAAAGCAGGTGTAGCTACTCAACAAAAAGACAAAGTCAAAATTAAGATTTTGAACGTTTAGTATAGTAACAGGACACTACAGAACAGGAAAGGGTGTAAATCAAATCAAGCGAAGGAAAAATTGTTAGATGAAGAACTACAAGGAGCTCAGAATATAATAGAAACTGGCCAATTCCAAAAATCAGGAACAGAAAAAAGATGTCGAATTTTTGATAGCTTTACAAAATCAGACAAAGGTGTCTTCAGGAATAGAAGAAAAAGCATACAGCAAGAAAAAAGAAAATAAAATGATGAAAGAGAATTATAATTCTTATTTGATGAGAAAAAGGTCTGAAGAACAAAGAAAGCAAAGTCTTCCAGCAATTGTCAGTATAAACCCGGAAAATCTCAATCCCAAGCCAGTAGGTTTCACAAATAGTCCAAATACACATTATGAAGACGATGATTTTGAATGCCCATCTTACTCTGATGCTAGGTATAAGAACATTACATCCACCAGAAAAGAAACTGTACTGTTGGATCTTCCAAACAATCCGTTCAGAAATTCAAAAATTTTAACATTGGCAGATCGCTTAAATTTATCTCTAGGTCAAATAACAGTATTTATGACTCCAATCGTTTCAGAAGGTGGGACTGATTTGGATAGTATGGCTCTTTCTAAATCGAGTACAATGAGTGGAACAAAAATATTCGAATGGAGGGTGCCATTGCTCATTTATTCCACCGAAGTAGAGAATATTGCACTGGCACGGTAAAATTGTTCCAGGAGATTATGAGAGGCTAGGAGTTCTTATAGCAGGAATGCCAGACCACAAAGATGGATAATTGATTGGTGTTCCAATGCTTCCAGATGGAACTGGTACAATGCAGTTTAACACAATCCATGCTCTTGCACTCCAGTGGTAAGTAGAAATCTCTAGTGTTGGACTTGTTTTCCAACGCTGCCACTTCAAACTCTGGATGAAAGAGTGGTGCTTGTGTGTAGTTAGAAGATTTGCTCACCAAGAAAGTTTTTTTTACTTTGCTTGCCATCATCACATCATGGGAAGAATTTTTTGTGCAGTTTGGCAGGAATTGTTTGGTGTAACATTTAGTCCAGACAACCCTGAGGTCCAAGAGTTTAAGAAATCTTGGGGAACTTTTGAGGAACGATCAACTTTTAAGACGTTGCATATCTACGATCGTTGACTTAAACGTCATTGGGAAATTATTATCAACTTTCTCCGAGAAATAATGTCTTTATCTGAAGCTACATCGGAAGACTTTCTGCCTCGCGACGATTATCGAGAATGTGCCAATTTAATCTTGTTTCTCCTAGGAGAAACACCACCTCGTGGACTGCACTGGCTAAAGCCTGGTGCATCTCATCATGCCTGTTGAATGGCAAATGTGATTTACAGTGCTAAGATTTATGCATTTGGTGAACATCTGAATTATGCTCAAGCCAAAATGGACAAGTTTCACCGCATCTGCTTGTTTAAGCTCTCTTCTATGTGAAAGCTTGGTTGTCCACAGTTTCTGCTGCAGATGCACCTTCCAATGATCTTCAGCTATGGAATGATCTGAATATATATACAGCAGAACTGATCCAACACTAGCAAGAGCACCCATTATTGTGCTCAACAGCCACCTCTGGTACCTAACGGAAAATGTCACACCTTTTGTGTTCTTCTCCAGCTTGGTGTCAGAATCTGAGAAGCAAACTGCTAATCAAGGTGAAGGATGTAAACCACTTGAAAAAAGGAGTCCCAATTTTTTCCACAATTAGCTTCATCAACTAAATTGGCAAAAAATTATGGCTCCTATTCAACCTTCTTGGTATCGACATTGACTTGTTAAATTTGGCACTAACACAATAAGCCACTGATGGTTATTTCCAGAAAGCTGACACGTTTGTTCACCATGTCAAAGTGGGAAACGATTTTTCTGAAAGAACAGTCAAACTCATCACAGACTTTGCAAAAGTCATAATGAAAGATGAAGAGCAAAGACAATTCATGCTGCACGTAGTCGAAAAACACCGTTGCAATGTCCCAGATTAAAAAAACTCTCAAAAATATCTGAATTGTTGTTTTATGTGACTGTCTGAACCAATCTGAAATGCGACTTTTTCGTTATTATTAAACTTATTGATTAAACTGAATATTGATTATAGAAAATATGATTTTTCTATATGCATCAGTATTTTTAGCTATATATATATAGTAAATAGTGAACCATTTGAAGTGCCCGGCATGGCCAGGTGGATAAGGCGCTCGACTTACAATCTGAGGGTCGCGGGTTCGAATCCGCACTCCACCAAACATGCTCGCCCCTTTCAGCCGTGAGGGCGTTATAATGTGACGGTCAATCCCACTATTCGTTAGGTAAAAGAGTACGCCCAAGAGTTGGCGGGTGGGTGGTGATGACT
>NW_013665889.1:675532-692379 GCF_000517525.1 Limulus polyphemus
AGCCCTCGTGTAGCTTTGTGCGAAATTCCATTCAAACAAACAAACCATTTGAAATAATTCTCTTTCTAGTGGTAAGGTTTTAAATGATCTTTCAGACCTCAAACATGACGCTGGTCATTTAGAATGATCAATGTAATGAGAAAATGCCCAGGAAGCGTGTATGATTTGTCGAGAAGATCCGAAGTTCTTGAACTAAAGGCATAAAGAACGGGTAAAATACGACCATTTTTTGGAATTTGAGGAAAAGAAAAATGGGTAACTCTAGGTTTCGGGTAAGAGAACTTCGTATATTTAAGGAAATATCTTGATTATTTGTACTTGAGTGAAGATAAAAGAAGTTAATGACAAATTGTAATTCCTAAATATTCTTATTACAAAGACAAAAATACTCACACTGGACTCATAAAAATTGTGTATTAAAAACTGCTGTTTGTACAAATAAAATCATAAGTTCCAACCTCAATGTTTCTAAAAAGAAAATGACAACCTCAGATTTCAATGTAGAAACTGTTGTGAATCAGGTAATTGATTCCTTTAGAAATAATTGACATAGAAGATGCATCTTCAGCAGATATCCTCGTTTGTTATTTTTACCTGTCATCCCAAGTTTTTTTCATATTATCAAATAAATTTAGTTAAAACAGTCAGAAAGCATAAAAGTGATATTAAAGTACAATTTACATAGACAATGATACTTCAGGAAATGCGTATGCAATAGAATGTACGGGTTGCAAAAGCTGTTATATTGGTGAATGAAACAGACAACTTTCCACTCCTTTGCGGGGACATTTAAAATCTCAATCTTATGTTCTTGAACACATATCTAGGAACAGTCATTCTTTTGATCCTTCTAAGGTTAAATTCCTCAGCAGAGAAGACAACATTAACAGACGAAAAATAAAGGAAGCCCTGTTAATAAAAAACAAAACCCTATCCTTAACAAATACAAAGGTGTTCATTTATATACATTTTAATCTCTCTCTCTCTCTCTCTTGTGTATAGAACAAATTCAATAACTTAATTCACCCCTTACAGCTACATTTCTATATTTGAGAGTTCATTGATAAAATACTTTATGAGGTTTACAATTGCTAAATCACATGTTTTGTAGATTAGTATGTTTATATATATATATATATACTCACGTGATTCTCTCATTTCAAATTAAATTCTGATAACCTCGTTTCTTGTATCTCACCTGATGAATACCAGGTAAACCTTGTGGAACGTTATGACCAAAATAAACAAGTTTTATTCTGTACAACCGATAAAACATTTTGTGAAGTAGTTGTTCATGTCTTCAATACGAATGTAATTTAAACTGTAAAATATTCTTTGCAGTTTTTTGTTTCTATTGATAAGTTGTGACTTTAAATCGGATGTGATATTCAAGAATTGATAATTGTGAACAGAAATTTAGAAAAGTTTGGCAACATTTCAAAGCATGATTACAGTAGTCTTCCTTCTCACTGTAAAAATTTCCAAGACAAGATTTATGCATATACAAACTGTTCCTTGATTTGTTTTGAAAATATTATTACAAACGAAAGAAAAATTAAATCAGTATTAGATATTAATATTGGTTTATATTTATTATGTTAAAACTACTTTGCAATGAAATTATTGAAGAAAGGAAGACAAGTTCTCTTTCCGCACAACTGCACGTACTTCATTCACGTAATTAAAAACGTTATTTTTGTTGTGATTTCCAGTTGCTGCTTTTCTTATATTATCAACAGTGATGGTGAAATATTATAGAAAGTAATATTACTTTAAAATTATATAAACTGGTAAAACAGTTTCTGTTTCAAAGCTATATTTGCTGTAATCACTATGTCATCATTCACTATCAGAACCCAGTTCTATTCTCGCAGATACTTTTCCACTATCGATTCCATTCTATGTTTATACCATAGTTTTATTTGTCTGTCAGGTGAGGCCTAGAGGTTTAAATCCAAAGATTTATGATTCGACTCCCGTTGCCCAAAAAATACGTTTTGCACTTTAGGCCAGTGGGTGCGTTCTTAGAGTGACGGTCAAATACTACTATCTGATTAGAGTAGCCAAAAGTTGGAGATATATACTGTTTACTAGATGCCTTCCCAGTAGTCTATCAGTTCACAATTAGGAACGGCTGGCGTAGGTAGCCCTTGTGTAGCTTTGAGTGAATATACGAAACAAATAAATATACAACATTTATCTGTTCTGTACATGCGACACTAGTTGCTTTTGGCCTAGTTGTTTAATTAAAATTTAAAAATTCGAAAATATGTATATTTTGCTACCTTACACTTTATTTTCTTCTAATGCTAGTTTAAGAATCATTGTTTTAACTGGCTCCAAAACATTAAATTTAAGCATAATCTACTGAATTTTTGAATGTGGTTTTCTTCACTGGAGTAAAGACTGCAATTACAATACATTTTGGTGATTTGTTTTTATTTGAATGGAAACACAGATAAGAAAATCGCATATTGCAAACATCATTTCTCATTAATTAAACTCAATGCTTTGATTAAGAGTTGCAAAATATTATTTTTCAATCAAGCCTAAGCCCTTGAATTCTCAAAAAAGGGACAAAAATAGAATACAATCAGTCATCTATTGTGTTTTATTTTGCCAAAAATTGAGGAAGAAAATAATAGCGATAAAAACTTGGTCCTGTATTCAGAAGTTAGTTCGACATTTCAAGTTTAATTAAAATAATATATATTTATACGCGTTTAAAAACCTTAAACATATCTATCTGCAAGCAGCAAGAGTATCCAACTGATGGCATAGAGCAGAATGTCCATAGAGACTATTTGTAGTTGTTCTGTTACTCCTAATTAAGTCTAACTATAATTAACTCTATCTATTAGTGTAGAATTTAAGCAGCAATTATGATAGAAATTGTTACATAGTTGATTACAAGTTTTTTCACAATTCATACTTTATAAGTTGAGTGATCAGTTAAAGTTGGATCAGATGATTCCTGGTTATCCTTAAAAACGAACTTAAATCACACAAAAAATTAAGTGTATTAATTTGCCTCTACTCACATCAATATATCAGAAACATAAATTCTACAAAAATGTCTGACCTGTAACTTCCAAGTAAGACGAAAATTGAACCTGGGCACTTTCTTTCTTAGCCATACAGGTATAATTACCGGAGTCTTCAGCAACAACTGGATCAAAAACTAATATCGAATAATCACTGTGATTTTCAATCTGTAGCCTATTAGAAACTTCCTTCAAAGGAGCTTTATCTTTCAGCCAAGTAAAAGAAATGACTCCTCCAGCATCTTGTACAACACAAAATATTTTGGTATCTTTACCAACAGTAACGTTTTTGGGGAAGAAAACGGTAAAATAGCCAATCCATCTGAAACACAGAAATTAAAGCAATACAATACTATAAAATATACTTTACAGAACATTATTAATGTATAAAATTAAAATGAAATTTGATATAAAATAAGTTGTATGTAAAAAACCCATTTAACCCAAGTTTAAAATTGTAAACAAGTAAATATAACAATTAATTTTTCATGGGTAAGTAGTAGAGGCATCCTGCAAGTAAAGCATCATGGATAAGTTACAATAGACAAGTATGTAAGAGGAAATATAGTAAAGTACTTGAACTGGTGAATTCCCCTATCATCTTTAAATAAATTTTGCCAAAAATTAATTCATTTATCAGCTATAGATTTGATCATTTTTGCAAATCGCGCAAAATAACTAAGGTAATTTCGAATGTATAAATCAAAACATGTACACAAATGTCATCATCTAACTTCCTTTCATTACATATTTTGGCTAAAAAATATAATATTTATATTTCACTTTTTACATAATTATTTCGGAATATCAGATAAAATAATTCAATACTGTTTTAAGTACTCCTTATAATTCTATAAACGCATACCCCGCAATTCGAATTCAGTTATGAAAGATTAGCCTAGCAGGACTCACCAACATGGCCGAGAATAGTTCCAATACATATCTGCAACAAACTCAGTGTACCGACAAACATGGTTGATTGTAGTAAATACAATACCAGAGAATATTCTACAATACTGTTTATCGCTCACAAGAATTGCATATATCCAAACATCACTGTTCACTACACACTAAAACTACAATAATTTTCTTTTATGTATCCATTCGAATCATTTCGTCTAAAATACAATCATAACAAAGCATTTGCTACTGATCGTTCAGCCTACCACAGAATTCTATCTTCTTAACTACGCCCCCTGGTAGGGATTAATTAATGTATAGTTAGTGACGAAATTAAATATTTGTCCATTTTCTCATAATGATGTATTAGGGTTTATTAACACAACGAATGTTGCATTCACCAATTAACTTTTAAGGGAATCGTTTGATTCTAAAACTTACGCACCTATTTTAATTCTTAAAGCTCATGAGTTTAAACTTAAATAAGTAATAGTTTTAACCCATAAAGTATCTTCCGAAACAGTACATTAGCTCTGTTATGATATCAAAATGTTAAATTGGAAAACCTAAGATCTTTAAGTTTATTTTATTATTTAACGATTAATTCAAATTTATATAAAATTTCTCAACAGTTAAGCTAGATCAGAAAAATATACAATAGTCAATGAAATAAGATTATACTTCGAAAATTACTGAAATATGGTGGGTTCACATATGTATTCAGATTCATATCATGTGAAATTAAACACTTCTCATCAAAATAATACAGTTAATTGTACTTACCATACTTTCCATGGACATCAGAAATCAAAACCAATAATAATAATGTAAGAAAAGTCTGGATCCTTTATTTTGGTAGAAAACTCTTTTGTTCCTATTGTCCACAATGAAAAAATGTTTTTTTCTTCTTCTTCTATGAGTTACAGTGTTTCGAAACAAGTCATCTGTTGAGTACAATGACTACTAGTTTTCTTAGATTTATATGTAATTTGTAGTTAGATTAGTTTCAACCTATTTCAAACTTAGTTACATATCTTAAACATTCTATACTTGCCTCAACATCTTTACGCTTGACATCAAGCTAATAGTGATGTGATAATTAGCTCAAGAAAAAGACAAAAAATATATCCTAAAAGACACATGGAAAGTAAAAACACAAATTTGTGAATGAAATATCATCGACACGAGTTGTTTGTTGGTTCATATACCAAATAGTTTATTTCTAATTTGTTCTCACATATACCCTTGTCATTTCACATGTTCTTTATCCAACCGTTTGTCGAAAAAGTAGTACAATTAACATCAAACATGTTATCTGTTTTCAAATTTTTTCCTTCACATTCCATGTGCTCTTTATGCAACGGTTTGTTAACAACTTAGCACACACAACTATACCAAACTTAAGAACAGGTCAACTATATGATGTATGAACCATGTAACAAGTCATGCCGATGTACTTGAGTCACATATTTGTCGTTCTACATTTCGTATGTCTTTTACCATATTTATTCATTCACAAAGAGCAAATCAAGCTTAAGAATGTTAAGTCAAATCTTGTATCTAAAGGTATCAGCTACAGCTTATGTTATTCTATTTTCTTATATTAAGCTTAAGAAATGCAGGAGATTAGGCATTAAAAAATGTATTTAAATAAACTGCTTGTTATGCAGTCCAATAATATTACATTATCATTAATTATCTTTAAGCAACATATTTATAGATAATAAATCAATAAAGATAATGACACTTTTTAACAACGAATATGTTCTAAGTTTAAAGTGAAAAGATGAAACTCTACCTGAAACATAAGTTTTTCATTTTATCAAGAACACTCACCTTCTATATGAAAACTGCACATTTCCCTTCAGTGGCAGTATAAAGTACTGCTTTAACTAATATCCAAATCATAAAGTCTGCTGCATTTTTATTCCTTCCTCTCAAATAGAAAACGCTAAAGAAACTGTTAAATGAAATATTCAGTTTGTAAACCTAACTTTTTTCCATCAGGTTTCCATTTTAAAAAAGTCTCGCCCCCCATTGGCACAGCGGTATGTCTGCGGACTTACAACGCTAGAAACCGGGTTCCGATACCTGTGGTGGGTAGAGCACAGATAGCCAGTTGTGTAGCTTTGTGTATAAATTCAAACAAACAAAAAAGTCCCCTTTCTATCACATTTGTTCTATATTTATGTGTATAGTAATTATCATTAAATATGGTAAAAAAGGTTTTATTTTTTAACAAATCATTCGAGATATTTCGATATCCCAAGACAAAAAGAATACAATAGCTGTAAAATACCTCGAATCATTTAACACAACCCAAAATATCAGCATCGATATGATAACTGAACAAAGTAGATATATCATGTCTAACGTTTCGTTTACAACGCATTAACGTCTTCAATATTTCTTTTGGTCAATAGAGAAAGACAGCAAATCTGTTTTATATGTACAAATTATACTATTACGTTATAAGAACTTTGAAATGAATCGTGTACTGATGGAAGGAATATTTATGACGTTGAGGATAAAAGGAATTCAGATTTAATTGCAGAAAAAATCTATGAAGAGATCGGCAAAATAAGTACGGTTTGATTTTATAAAAATATGGAGGCCTTAGATGGTCCAAAAAAATTGTTTATCGTCCGAGTGCTTTATTATTCCTTGATTTTAGTTAAGGTTTTGATATATGTTTTTATGAGTTTAAATTCAACGGTCTAATTGAGTTACAAATGATGAAGATAGCGTAAGTCTACAGATTTACAACGCTAAAATCAGCGGTGGACACAGCAGATAGCCCAATGTGGCTTTGCTATATAAACACACACACACACAAATACTGAAGAATACACATATCTGTAACTTCACATAAAAATATTTAAAAAACACGGAATACAAAAACCTATTGTAGCAATGGCCTTACATCTTAATTGCGCAACAACAACAACAAAATAACTTTTTTTAAGAAGATCAGTTGTACAAGAATACAAGTTGGCTTTATTTATATTTTCTATTCCTTTCAACTTAGTGTCCCAAACTCTGTATCTTAAGTTTCATGGTTCGCGTCCTTTTGTCGCAAAAAATGGTGCTCCGCATTTTGGATCCCTGGTGCGTTATAAGAGTGGCGTTTAAATCGCGCTATTCGATTAGAGCATCCAAGGAGTTGGCGATGGGTTACTGTTGGCTAGCTGCCTTCCTTCAAATCTATCAGCACAAAACTGGGGACGGTTAACACAGACATCTTTTATGTACATTTACACGTAAGAAAACAAACATACTCACGTTCATTGACATTTAATCTGACATCTAAAATGTTTTAACATTGATATTTGTAGTTTGTACAAAAAATAAACATATTTGGTACTTTTGCTCTTTCTGTACCAAAGTATCTGTTGACAAATATTAATTATAATAACAACGTAAAAGACCTTATATGTTTTAATATTCGTACCAAGTACATCAATCAATATTTGTTTTTTCAGTGGAATTCCAACTCCATTGTCGGCCAAACAAAAATATTGTCCTGCATCTTTGATTTGAACTTCAGTTATTACCAAGGTGCCATTTTCCATCACCTGCATCCGCCCTGTAGTTTCTTCTGAAATTGTTAATGCCGCTGATGTAAACTGCAATATTTCCTACTGTTTACTTAAAAAAATAACAAAGTTTTATAAAGCATGTTAGATAGATAGGAATATATCTGTGAAGTGTTGCACATTTCGGTATTACATGAATTATACAAATATAAATTCCAGTAAACTTTAACAAACTTAATTTATATTGCTCTTTTACTTTTGTAATTTACCTCTTTCAGTGAATTCTCTAATCAAACAGGAATATTATAATGCTTATTATATAAAGGCATTACTATAAATTCTTAAGGTTTAATTGATATTAAAATACAAGAGTAATGTTAACGGAACTGTTACAAACAATAAATCAGTGAAACAGATAGGAATAAGGATTCACGTATCGACCTCTGGTGATGGTGTTTATATTTCATTTTATTTCTTCAGATAGTTTTTAAATCTTTCTACTGACAGTCATGTTCAACCTCACGAAAGTATGTATTCATTTTGTAGATTATTTTTCTCTTTATCGAATACAGTAAAAATTCTAATCAGGTTCCTTTGTTCAAAAATTAAATTCATCCCAGAATCACTATCAAGCACTTACGTCAAAGTATTAAACCTTAAAAAATTCATTGTTTTCCAAATTTCCATCTGTATGTTACTCAGTCTTGATAAATTTATCTTGATAAAAATGATAAATTTTAGACAGAATATTAAAATGCTAGTAACAAGCACTTACTTCTAGAAAGAATTCTCTCAAACTTACGGTTTCTCTTTTCCCACCATACAGATGGTTTAGGATATCCTTCAGCTTTACAGTGAATAAGAAGTTTGGTTCCTTTGATGATATTTGAGTTCTTTGGTTCAAATGTCCATCGAGGAGCAACTATAAGCCAAAATATTTTAAAATATCATATACAGTATTTTTCTGATCATAATTAAGCTTGAATAGCTCATTTGTGTATGTTTCTACGTAAATATTTCAATTTCAGTAAAATATCAAGTTTGATCAAATAATGCTTTCAGCGTCCATTATCTTTTTTACATTACAAAACATATCGACAAAACACAACATTCATACAGAATGATTTGTTTGGGGGTGTTCCGTTCTGGCTTTCTTTATACTTTACAGCCAGATATAACACTTTATCCTCACATCTTGAATATAGCTTAACAGTTCGGAAACTTTCATAATCTACGCCTGTTTAAACATAAAAGATGTCTAATAGAACTTTAGTACATTATAAAATACCTACGTTTGATACGCTAAATACGTAACGACATTCTGAAAATTCTTTAAAATAATTGGCAGATCAATTATTTATATAATAGAAGTAACCAGGTTTTATAGTTTGTATATATATATATATATATATATATATATATAACGTTGTTCAGCATAGAACTACTTATATGTCAGTGGTGTACTTTAAAGAAATCCAAGAATCATTATTGTTGACTTTTTTTAGGATTAAAAGTCACTGAAAACTTATGAACTAAAAGAAATTTATATTACAAAACAATTGTCTAGATTTGCATACATCTTTTTATAATGTTTATAATTTTTTCTCTAGCATCTTAATAACTTTGACTAATGTATTTCTTGAGCTTGAGAGAATTCAACCATAGTTGTTCTAATGAATATAATAAGAAATGTTCGTAAAAATGAACCTCACGTTGACTTATACTTTATGAAAATTTCTGGGCAATATTTTTGTTGCTTTTGGCCCTATCATCTAATATAAAATTTAATATTTCGGTAAAGGATCAAGACCTGATCAAATTAATAGGTAGGTACATAAAGACAAACAGGATATCATCCAAAATTCATAATAGTAATAATAGATCATTTCTATTTTGGTTTGGTTTGTTTGGAATTTCGCGCAAATCTACACGAGGGCTAATTTAGCAGTGAAAGACTATAGTGAAGGCAACTAGTCATCATCACCCACCGCCAACTCTTGGGCTACTCTTTTACCAACGGATAGTTGGATTGACTGACACATTATAACGCCCCCACGGCTGAAAAGACGAGCATGTTTGATGGGATGGGGATTCGAACCCGCGATCCTCAGATTGCGAGTCAAGCGTCCTAATCACCTGGCCATGCCCGACCATTTTCTATTTTGACTGCCTTCAATTTTGCTAAAGTATACTTCAAACAAACTGAGATTATGAAGTTGTCCTGCACCAAACCTAAATATGCATTTACATCTCCTACTGCTACTGCTAGCCGTACTACTAGAATATCAATATTCCATATGCGCCATGTTAATTATGTTATATTCCAACTCAAAACAATGTTAACTGTTCAATGAATGCAATTACCTTTAACGTAGAGCTCCGTTGAAAAGCTAACTGATCCTCCTTTACTCTTGACTTTGCATGTATAGTTTCCTTGGTCCAACAAGGTAACAGGGTCAATCACAAGCACTGAAAATTTCTCATCAGTGAGTACACGTTTGTTTTTGTCCTGAATGTCTAGATTAACGCTGTCCTTCAACCACTCAAAACGAAAAGGTGCTATTCCTGTGTCAACAGCACACATGACCTGGTATCCCTTACCTAAAGTGATATTTTTAGGAAATGCAAAGGGTTTTATACTTGTAAAAGCTGAAAAAAAGAAAAGACACAAAGTTAACCACAATTTAACACAGATTAGTGAATCAAAATATTAAAATACCATAATACTTTGCAAATACAAATAAAATTGCAGTCACTGATCAACCTCAATATATGATTTATATCTGATTTTTAAAAATTATTGTTCATTTAAAAAGGACATAAAGTAAAAAATGTAATATGGAGAAATAAATATCCATTTTTATCTTCTGGTGAGTTTCTTCTCCTTGTTTTCAATAAGTTTTAAATTTCTCTCTTTCTGTTAAAGACACGTTCAACTTCATGAAAGTATATAAAATTAACTCTTTTCTTCAGTTTGTTAATCAGTTTTCTTTGTTGAGTAAGTAAATAAAGCCTTTGTTCAAAATTTACATTATCGTGATTTTTGGCCCCTCCAGCGGCAAATTTTCAGGCTTACGACGCTAAAAATCGAGTTTCAATACTGGTGCTGGGCAGAGCACAGATAGCCCATTGTATGGCTCTGCGCTTAACAACAACAAAAGCAAATCCTCATTTATGTCCAAGCTGTTAGGATCTCACAAATTCTACACAAAAGATTAAAGTCCTCATTTGTACTAGAAACGAATTTATATAATAAATACATAAAAGAGAGTAAAACCACCAGAGAAAATAGGGGGGGAAAGGATAAACAGTTTTGTTTAGTCAGAGTTACGGGAATTTCAGTGATATTCTGCAAATGGCAGATATTGTTATTAAATATATTAACAAATGTAACATGACTTACCTTTTCCTTGAAGTAAAAGAAACATGATGAAGAGACAGACAACTTCAATCTTTACTGTCATCATTTCTTCTCTAATTCGCGAAAAGCACATCTGCTCTATTAAACACTTCGGTTCATTATTTCTATAATGGCGTCGACAAACTTGTAATCGAAGAAAGGGAGAATTTAGTTAACTATACGCAATAGTTTCCCATTTTAGTTGGAACTCGAATACGCAATACTAAATCTCCAGAGTAAAACAGATACCATCAACTGAACCCATAAACAACTCTTCTGAAATCAAACTATAATCGTTGTTATATGAGTGTCGTCTATTGAAACCTAGCGTTACCCCCATATGCACAAACCCTAAAGATGGCTGCTACTATATTTCAGCGTTTTGCGTGCCCCGCAGCGGAGAAAGAAAATCACTCAAATACAACAAGCATTTAAACTCAGTCAACAACTCCTTTCTCTATATGGAATTTTTTGTTGGCATACATCTTTCCTTTTCTGATTTTCTCGAATAAAAGGGCATATTTCAAAATACAAAACAACACAACAAATGAATAAACTGTTATTCAGTAAAGATAAGTATACAATTATATATATTCGCTCATTTTGAAAGAATAACAAGATATCATATGAGATTTGCAAAAGAAAAATCTGATATGCAAATGTGTAGAATGTTAAGAAAAATGTAAGTGATATTATATTAATTACGTTTTCCTTATTTTTTTCCCAAACTGGTTCCTTCATTAGAATGGGAAACTTATGAAAAATAAGAGTATTGTTACTTTGAAGCACATAATATAGGAAAGATTATTCCTAGAGAAATAGTTTTAACTAAATATTATATACTAAATTTAATGATATCATACCATTTTGGTTTCATTAGTATTTTACGAGAGAGTTCAGAGATTATAGAACCATTCTAATTTATTACAAAATAAGCATCACGCCAGAAAAATTGGACAAATATTCGTTCCTACAGTAGGGCATACAACAGTGTTTTTCGTTGCAGGTACAAAGCAGTGTATTTATTTTCAAACTTAGAATATCGGAAACGAGTGTTTCTGATCTGAATAACTAACTCGCATTCAAATAACAATAAAATAGCAAAATATAGTATCTCGAATAATACCTGTTATGAAAAACAAAGGTGGAAAACAGCCATTTGTATGAGTAACCTGCTTGATATCTCCTTTAATATATTCAGACGAAATTTTGTAATTAGTGTAGAGGATTTAAAATGAAATAGTATTTATTTAATTTTCTTAGGATTGTTTGTGGTGTAAAAGTTTGAAAATTACCGTTTTGAATGTATTATTTAACCACTAAATAACTGCATTTTTCTTTTACTGTTTTTGGAACTTTATTGGGTTAACATGCTTTTTGTAAAACGATGCTACATAATTTGGAGTTAAGTATTTAAATACAGTTCTTCCCTACCACTGATTCTAATAACTGCAGTTTGTCGAAGATCCCTTCCAATGCCATTGCTTACAACACAAGAATATTCTCCTTCATCCTGCTTCTGGGAATTCCGTATTCGAAGAGTGCCATTCTCAAATATCTTCCATTTTGTCCTCGGATTTGTGATAGAGGATGAAAATTTTATGAAGGAATTTCCTTAAAAGAACAATAATAAATGCATCCATATTATGTTAGCTAACTTGTATTTTTAAATACGTTTATGGTAAACAAACATTTATTTGTTTAAGTTTTTACATAGAAATAATATTCTTTCCGCAAGTATTTACTGCAAGAACTATAACTGGGATCAAAACAATTTAAGCGATTCTGGATTTAGTTCTAACAAATAAAAACATCAGACATATTTGATAAATTTGGGCCTTAATTTTGGATTTTATTATGAAATTGTATCATATATGTATATTAATTAAAACGAAAAATCCTGCTTTGCTATCAATAAGGATAAGAATGATTCAGATTTTGTTAACCTCTCGTTCATTATATTTATAAAGAACTCAAAAACGTTGAACATCACACAGCAATTTCGAATATTTATCACACACATTTTATTTATTATTTCCAATACGCTGGTAAACCTACCTCTTTTTATAAACCATTTAACAGAGGGCTGAGGAGAACCTCTGGTTAAACAGTCTAGATAAACATCAGAATTTTTTCCTACAATTTTGTCGGTTGTTTTTTTTATCCATACTGGAGCACCTTTCAAATTCAGAGCGACAGTAAATTGACTTATGCCACCGGGACTCTCAACCTGACAAGTATAATTTCCATTATCTTCAATTTGGGCATTACTTAATTCTAAGGCTGAGTAATCAATGTTGTTTGTAATGTAGACTCTTTCTCTTGCATCAGTCAAATCTTCACCATTTTTCATCCATTTAAAACTCAACTGTTTTGTCTCGATCTGAACCGCACAAAATACTTTAGCATATCCTCCAACAGTCATGTTTTGCGGAAAGGAGAATGGCATGATAGTTGGAATCTCTAAAAAATAAAACATTTTATGTAACATAGGTGTCTCATTTCTAAGAAAATATTTATACCATTGACATTTACTTGTGAAAAGACATTTGCAGTTCTGAACCTCTTACGTGTAACTTGTTTTAATATGTCTTATAAAGTTATAAAATATATTTCTACTACTATTTAGAGCAGGGAGTTCCTACGCTAGCTGTAATTGCATGATAACCCCTATTTCGTCTTCGAAATCGATCATTTGCTTATTTGCTGTTCTGGTTGCAGTTTTTGTTCTTGTTCTCCACAGTTTAGCGGTAATGTTACCTGATGGTAGAATGGTGATGAAAATACATGCAAATGACTTTGAAGAAAGCACAGACTGTCGAGCTGTCCAAATAGTGAAAACCAGAAACAAAAAGATGAGAAGTGGCCCATTTTGTTTAACCAGTTAGTGCTAGGAAGGTTGTGGACATGCTATCAATAAACTTGAATAAGTTCGTGGAGTGTTAACAAAGGATGTTATTACAACACAACATCATAGTTGCGAATCGTTCATGGACTCAGTATGAATTTTAAGACAGCACCTAGAGCGCTTATTAGTTACTATGAAATAAGAAGTAGGTTTCAATATTCAGTTGTAAGAACCACACAATCTGTATTGCTTTTTTTATTTTTGTTAAGATAACCGAAATTAGCAACAATACTATTGACCGCATGTAATCTTAACACGTCCATTAATGTTTCATATATTTATCAATGGTTCATTAATTTGAGTTTGTAAAGCTAAAAGTAAACAGCTAAAAGTGCAGTGCAACTTCATTCAATATGACAGTTTTGAGTTGTAAATTGGTTATCGGATGGATGGGAGTAAAGATGTTGTTTCCAAAGAGCAGGTTCATTATTCTGTGACAAATTATATTGACGACCTTTCGTATATGTAATTAGACCACACTTTGTCTGATGTCCAGTGTTATATTCTTAGATTTCTGATGGATTACTTTGAACAAGAAGTCATATAAGTTTTTAATTAGTTAGCGAAGTCCCAAGTTCTATTTGTTCATTTGATTAAAAACGAATTTAAAGGTATACCCCTTCTTTTTTTCTTACTATAGTAAACCTTCGATTATTAACTACTGACGTTTTCTTCAGCTCTATAACTTTCGACTCCTGTAACTTATATTTTGCTGTTTTCAGTAAACGGACAATGACCAGAAACTACGAACTTTGGCATGATAACTATCAACGGTAACAGTTGGTAATACAGGTTTTATATGATATGCATGATGAAATTTGTTTTAAGTCTAAGCATGTTTTACTAACATACAAACACTAAAATTAAGCAAACTTTGAAAGTATTTTCAAGAAATGGAAAGAAGTAAATTAATTTGAAATTTCTATTTACTAAGAGAAAGTGAACATACCGTCATATGCATTATATTAAATAACTACAAATTACACAATAAATTTTATGGATGTTCGTATGACAGCAGTGATATACAAAACACATCTTACACAGTAGTAAACGTATATACTTAGGTAAATACACAGTAATAAATATACTTATATATATATATATGTGTGTGTGTGTGTGTGTGTGTATATAAACACTTATTCAAATACAGCCACTTAAATACATAATTATACAATAAAATTACATTTTTTTTCTTTTAAAATACTCTAATTTACTCACTTCGATTCTAATGTAATTATCTTATTTTATAATTTTGTAACTTAGCTATATAACTAAACTTGTTCAATTCTTCGAATTTAAATGCTTACCTTTTGCTGGGGCTGCAACTAGCAGCAAAGCAGACGCCATTAACACAGCCTTTTGGATCGTTTCGAACTCCATTGCTTAGCACGTTGCAACCAACCGAACACAGACTCTTAGATTCTCAATAAGACTTCAGTACCAACCTTGTTGGAGTGATAAATTTGAAATTCTCTAAAAAATTTAAAATTTCATTTATAAGAGGTAAATTCAAAACTTTTCAAAATATCATTGCCTAATGATATTTCCCCCTTGGCAACCATCTGTCAGAGAATTATACATACTGGTTCACTAAACAAAGCAAAGGGCTTCTTTTTGACGGTAGCACCACCAACCGGAATCAAATAGTCTACTTTTGATTATCATAAATAACGTTGGTTAGAAATAAAATCGTAAAGAGGATATTTATTAGACGTTATATGCAACAGTGATTATATACTATGTTCCCAAGCATAAAGCATTACAACTAAATATTAATTTGTTGAACATATCATTGATAAATTCAAAACATATATATATTGAAACACGCATAATGTTTTCATCATTTCTTGATCAGTTTCAAAGGTTTGCATTCTTTGGGCCTTGAACAAATCCAAGAATGAACAAGAACTTATTTCTTTGTAAGGTCTCATGCTAGTGTCTCTAAAAACGTTTCAGGAAAAATTTGTAAGTATAGATTTTAATAACAATTATAGCAATAATAAAAATGAATCTGTTTATTTCCAGATCAATGTATAAGAATTTACCTATAACAGTTACTCTGACAGTTTTGAGTAGTGGTTCAGCAACACCGTTGTCTGCTGTGCATATATAATTTCCTTCATCTTTTTCTGTCGTTCTTTTAACCTCTAGAACTGCCTTTCCATCATACGAAACATTCAACTTTTCTTCAGACAACTTTGTCGCAGAAAGATTGTCCAAGGAAGATTCTATATTTTGAGAAATGCATTTTATCACTTTTTTGTTATTTTAATCTTTAGATGCAAAAACCCTTTTTCAGTTCCTACTTTTAATCCAGGAATTAGAACAGTCAAGAGTATGAGGAGGCCTTTCAACATCAATTGCATAACTGAATTAGTTTCAGTGTGTATATTTTTAATTAATGGAGTTATTTATATTTTTTTTTACTTTAATATTCCTCAAATTACAATATTTAAGAAAGCGAAACGTACAATTAACATCAATACACTAACCAAAAACACACTAAGGAAATGATAATTAGTTACTTTTTCCCTACCTATATTTCGTGTCCATCTAACAGTGGGAATAGGGTAACCAGTGGCCGAACACTCTAAACGTAGATGCGAAAGTTGCTTTATCCTAACATCCACAGGTTCATGTTTCCACTTTGGTGATGCTTGTATATAAACAAAACAAAACTATAAATCGCAGCATCTAAGAAAACTAAATGGCTCTTTTCTAATATATATACCTATCGCGCCAAACTAATGCTAAGAACAATTAGTAAAGAAAAGAAAAGCTTAAACATCCTTAGAAAACCAGTAGTAGAGATTGAAATTTTTCATTCAACAGCTTAACGAAGAATTAGATGCAAATCATACAATACTAATTATCTAATTTATTTAGTGCATATTGGTATATAGAAGACATTTTAGTACTAGAAATAAACGACCTTATAACACCAAATTGTTGATTTTATTTAATTAGACACTCAACGTTTCGCTTTACAGCTTCTTCTGGAGCTTTTTCAAGCTGTGTACTATCACTTACGGTTTGTGTTTTAGTGGAACGCTCCTGAA
>NW_013665889.1:692416-706831 GCF_000517525.1 Limulus polyphemus
TTCAGGAGCGTTCCACTAAAACACAAACCGTAAGTGATAGTACACAGCTTGAAAAAGCTCCAGAAGAAGCTGTAAAACGAAACGTTGAGTGTTTAATTAAATAAAAACAACAATTTGGTGTTATAAGGTCGTTTATTTCTAGTATTATCATGTAATACAAGCTAAACTGTTGAATACGACGCCTCGAAAAACAAAATAATTTATTATCATACGATTATTAAGCAGATTTTTGTCCAAACTAATGTTTAATAAAAAAACTTGGTCTCTCGTGATAACATGCGCTGTGCCTTTTTCCTAGTCATTATAGGATCTACATTTATAGAAATAATTTAAAATGATTATTTCAGTACATTACATTGTATACGGGTGATTACTTTGTTTGCAAATTTTTTGGTTTGTACGTTTATGATGTTGTTGGTCAGATAGACATTTTAGAAGCACAGCTTGAAGTAATAGCTTGACCTGAAATGAACCGTTCATGTTCTTGTAAGACGTTGAATTTATACTTTGTTTGTAGCGGCAAAAAAGTATTGGAACAAAAAGATTTCTTTGTCACAAATGTACCTTAACTTCTAATGTAAAACAACATAATTTTAGCAACGAGAGATGTGTCTACCTTCCTTTTAGAGGTATTAGAGTTCTTTCGAACAGTTGTAATTGCAGTGAATTATCCATTTCAGTAACTATTAATTGGGTTAACTCTTTCAGTACTGAGAAAAATATTAACATAAACACTAAACTACTGGGATATCTAGCAAAGTGCTGTTATTCTTACCTTTCAAGGTTAAGATTGCCGTGTATCTGCTGACACTTTTAGCAGTACGAGCAACACAAGTATAATTTCCCTGGTTTTCAATTTCAACAGGGTTTATTTCCAACGCTGAAAATGTCTCCGAATTTACTATTTTCACTTGATACATTTTAGCTCCAATTTCTTTTTCTCCATAAAACCACTGGAACTTAATCCCCGATTTTCCTTCGCTCACAGTACATAAAATTGTAGAGCTTCCACCAACTCTCACATTTTCAGGAAAGGAAAAAGGAACTATTTCAAATAATTCTGAAACAAAAGAGGAAAAACACATTAAAAACAAATAACTGCATCATTAAGATAGGTTTTTTGATAATTATATGTTTCGGTGTGGAATATTTTAAATATTATTACCTGTTCTAAAATCAATATGTGCCTTTCGTTTTAAACAAATGTAAACTATGTAGCTAAATAATATGAGGTTATTTCGACCTTCATTCTGCTAAGAGTAAAAATGAAATGCTTATATATCATTAATTACAACGATTACAGAGTTTTCATAAAATATCATATTCTTTTTATTTATTTAGTTAGTTTGGCGCTTTTAAAGCAACCAAAGTGTTTTAGTTTTCATTATTAACTAAGTTCGATCTTCTTCTTTAAAATATGATTTTTCAACCTGAAACTTAAAAACTAAACTAAACAAATTATGTTGCAGTTAGTAGTCCAAAGCAGTTCTGTCACACCTCCTTCATTTGGTAATAACTAAAGTTTGTTATGACACTGTTAAAAGTGACGAACGAGATATGAATTTCTCAAATCGTCATAAACTAGATCTTAAATCAAGAAGTCGTGTCAGATTTGAGTAAATGTAAATATCTTCTCCGATTATTCAGAGCAACTTTATCTTTGCTTGAGATGGACCTTATGTTTCTAAGGCACTGCAACATTATGTATCTTAGACCTCATGATCATGTCCAAAAGGCTTATGTTTAGGATATTTAATTCTACATTAAACATTTTAAAATTCAACCAAAACCATCCGGCTTACCTCCATTTACGTCATCAACCCAAACTAGAAGAACGGCGATGTTCACCATCAAGTGCACTAGAATAGTCATGGCAGAAACACGAAGACTTCTGCCATTAGCCATCTATAAAGAACTTACAAGTTACACACGAGAATATATAACGGGCTGCCGAAATCTTCTCACATTCGAATGATCATTGGATATTTCTGGTATAATATCTAACGTTGGAGTCGCAGGTTACTTAATATGTTTTTGCATTATAACCTCGATGGATAAGCATTATACAGTTAGTTAATAGCAAAGATATCGACTCCAAAATGCGGCTTTCCAACATAAGGCTTGGAAATGATGGCGTCTGTGCTGCAAAATACACAAAGCAAGACCCGACTGAAGCGCCACAAACGACTATCAGTGGACTGTGTTAATCCCTACCAAAATTGCTATTATTTTCAAGAAGCATTAAAATGTTGTTATAAAGCACCATGTAGGAATTGTTTTACGTGCAAAGCATTATCAGCTTACAAAATAAATCATCACATTAAAATGTATGGAAAAGTCACATTTCATCAGGAACATAGGCAATTCTTTAAGTGACAGAGAATATACTATTAATTGCAAGACACCAATGCTGCACACATGCCTGAACGAGAGTGCGAATTAAAGAAACATACAACCAGTAAATTCCTTATAAGAATTTTCAATAATTATGTGTGGGCCTCTCGTTAAGCATCAGATTTTTAAAAAATAGTTTATGCAATATAATTAATGAACTACGTAATATTACAGAATTATAGAAATAATTAGATGTTCTGCCAGGATAAGTTACACCTGTGATACTTATAGAACAGTTTCACGGTGTGTGTGTGTAAGAGAATTATTATCATTTGTTAGAGTAAGAGAGTCTTGGCATTTGAACACTGGAATAGAAAGCTTGATTACTGGTAGCGAGGTCAATGCTTTTATAGATAAAAAAATTGTTCGGGGAGGTCTTAAGAGTTTACACGGAATTCGAAAAATCAAAACAGGTATTATCTTTATTTACAACACTTTATTACCACTGAATTTTGCAAATTTGTAGACGTTTTGGGTCAGGTGTTTCTCTAAAAACAGCGGTAATTGCATATATATATTAAGGTGTTTGATTTTCAGTTGATCAGGTTAATGATGATAAAAATGTAAATATTTCTCAACTTACTGTTATGAGTAGCAAAATGATAAATAATGGGGAAGTTGTGGCCTTCCGATGCCTCAGCGGTCACCTTGAAGACTTATAGCGCTAAAATATTGATACAGTATAGACAGCCCAATGTGTAGCTTTGTGCTTAACAAAAACTAAGATGCATAAACTTTTTTTCTTCTTATTCACCACATGGTACTGAGAATCTAAGGTTAGCAATAGGGTAAGATGTATTTGTATATCTTTAATAAAGGTCTGGACAATGAGTGATTCAAAACTAGGGAAATGAGTATTACATCTAAAAAGTTTATAATCATATACTCTGGATATAAAAAACTTCGAAAATTATATACTTGGGATACAAGAACCTGCAAATGCATGCTTTTGCAACACGAGAAGAAATGTAATATTCGTTATTATTACTATTTAATATTAATATTAAAAACATAATTGCAAACTTCGTTACAGCATGTATTACCAAGCGTTATTAATATATATTTTTTTGTAATTTGTGTTACTTTGTGCTCTTATTTGATAATCTGTTATTGTGAAAGATTTTAATGAACTGTTTATGTTAAGTCATTATAGTTCAATATCGAAGTTAAATTATAGTTATATATGCTAGATAATATTGCTGTAACTAATCTTTTATAATTTTATGAATTAAAAAGCTTATTAAGTTATACTATGGTTATAGACCATTCCATTCATTATTTACAAGTTAGTAATGGTCAATATAAAAAGTTGTATAAAGGCTCATAGTGAGTATCATTATGTTGTGATCTTAGAAACGAATTTCAATTATATCATTTTACGCTTATTGGTATTAAAAACAACGAATTGATGCGTAATAAAAATACACATACTGAGAATTTATGAAAAAAATGGATTGAAGATAAAACCTTACAAATTTCATTGTATGAATATTTCTTATATTCTTACTGTAAAAATGTATTAATAGTTTATTAACAGAAGTACATTTTTTCAGTAACATTCTTTATTTTATTAAATAAAGGCACTATATCGACAACTACTTTTCTAATGAAGCAATCTTTAATAAATAAATTATTCTTCGTAAATTAGCTATTTTCAATTGAGCTAGATATAAACAAAATAAAAGTATTAGCATATCTTACGTGTAAAAGTGATCATTTAATAAACACAGAAAATTGGTTTATGAAACACCTCTTACAAATTACGGTCAACGTTGCTATTGCGGATAGTTTTTTTGCCAACACCATTTTCAACTTCACACTTGTAGTGGCCAGCATCAGAAACATGGATATCGTGGATTTCAAACGAAACATTGGACAGTATACGTTTCTGGATGCCTCCGAATTGTAACAAATCGGAATGAGACCCTAAAAGACCAGACCATGAAAAAATCAACAGGAAACAAGAAACAATAGGAATCATAGTTGCAATAACTAATACATTTTTAATTCATAATAATCTTACCACCAACTTTTGTCCAGGAAACACGCGGTTCAGGATACCCTTCTGCTTGACAGGAAAATATCACGTGACTACCAACTACTGCTTTCTTATCTTTAGGTCTTCTCACCCAACTTGGGGGAGCTGTAGATAAACAATATCTTTACTCTTCTTAGTTATAGAAAAAAAAACATCTTATTTTGTTAAACAGCTGATAAACATGCCACGTCAAAGTAAGTAAATATATGATACAAAGTGTCAGTTACTCCTTACGGCTTTTGTTATTAGCCACCCTTAAGATTACATACAAGTCTTATCAACAAAGTGTCAGTTACTACTTACGGCTTTTGTTATTAGCCACCTTTAATATTACATACAAGTCTTATCAACAAAGTGTCAGTTACTCCTTACGGCTTTTGTTATTAGCCACCCTTAAGATTACATACAAGTCGTATCAACAAAGTGTCAGTTACTCCTTACGGCTTTTGTTATTAGCCACCTTTAAGATTACATACAAGTCTTATCAACAAAGTGTCAGTTACTCCTTACGGCTTTTGTTATTAGCCACCTTTAAGATTACATACAAGTCTTATCAACAAAGTGTCAGTTACTACTTACGGCTTTTGTTATTAGCCACCTTTAAGATCACATACAAGTCTTATCAGCTTAGTTTCTAAATGTGTTTACAAATAACACAGCCATATATTTTCTTTAAAGAATGATGTTAATTTAGTTCTTTTTGAAATACTGCTACTAGACATCATTTTAAGAAAGCCAACAAAATGTCAGATTCGGCCATGTCAGTCATGAAAAGTTTTTTTTTTTTTATCAAAGTACAGTAATTATGGATTTATGAAGTTTTGAAACAGCTATTTGTGGGATAATAGATTTATTTCAGTACAATGTTACGTTTCTAACAGCGAGAAACGACCACGTAGAATAAATAGCTGTTTCAATACTTTATATGTTCGATAGTTAAGTGAGTTCTTTATAAAAATAAACTAATGATAGATTATTATTTATAGAGAGAGAACTATAAGACTTGCAAATAAGTTAGTGCACAAAATCCAAAATTTGATAAATAGAAATATACACAAATTTCAAAGGTTAATGAATATATGTAAAGTTGATGTTGTAATATTGTAGGCAAGACGTTTCTAAATACCATCAACACCATGACGGTCTCTTTACTCTTAAACGTTTCGAAATGCAATAATTATAATGCTAAACCTAAGGACAATTATTGTAGAAATATCAGAAGCTGTAATCAACGAAGAGAACTTCATGAACCAAATGTTATGATCAGTTTATGATTTATAGTCAGGATAAAGTCAAGCAGGTCCTATTTGTACGAAAAACAGTGCCAATGTAAAATATTCCTAGATTTCTATACAACGAGATTCCTTTCTTTTCTTAATAAACTTTCTTCAAATCCACTCATTTACTGAATGACAGTGGGTAATAGTTCATGTCTTAACTGACAATTTAAACATTTAACCATTTATCTATTAATTTAGAAAGATGCAAATACTTTTGAGAAATCCTACATCTCGATAGGATCTTGTTCAATATACGTTTTAAATTTCATAGAACAGATGTGGTATGGATATTCTAATATGCTGAAATGCATTTAACATAATGATAATTTTTTACTTGATATGAAATTTATAGTTGGTAAAGAACACATTTTAAGGTACAGTTATTCGCAAACTAAATGACGTTGTAATAATAATACAGCACCTCATATAAATGTAATTATGGATTTTGTTTTTTAATTTTCCCAAGATTTTAGGAGATGTATACGACGAAAAAATGTATTTCATTTAACTATATGCTACTCAAATATCAGTTAATACCTTACTTTCATAATTAAACATGGCTTTTAAGAGAAACCGAAATCAGACATAAATATTTGGGGGGGGGGGGTACTACAACTTGGAAATAAAAATATTGTTTGTATATAATTGCTTTTATTAAATATATCGCTACTTTAGGAGATATTAATACCAACACTCACATGAAACTGAAAGTCTTGCAGAAGAGTTAGCAAAAGTATTATCAGAGCTCTTTACAACACAAGTATACTGTCCCTCATCTTCTATGTTCACAGGATCAAGTGTTAACGTTGAGAACTGATTGTGAGAGTTGATCCTTAAGTGATCTTTCTTCTTGTTGATTGTTGTATTATCTTTCAACCACTGAAACTCAAACGGTCGTGTCCCTGCTTCTATTTGACATAACACAGTTATGGAGCTTCCAGTTTTAATTTGTTCAGGAAATCTAAAGGGCTGTATTTTCACAGGACCTATATATATAATAGCATTAAAATAAAATTGCTTAAAATAGTTAATCTTAATATTCTTAAGTGGACACAGTACATTATGAGGATACAATGTGTACTTTCAGGGAAAGTGTAGCACCTATATTTTGCTTAGTAAACGTTTTCTAAGAAATTAATAAAAATATCAATTATGTGGTGTGAATAAGCTATAACACTGATCTAGGAAGATGCGCTAAGTACTAGATGTCTTTGGGTGTTCTTCAGTCTTTAACATTATTTCATTTAAATTTCGAAAAATATTAAAATACAAATTGCAATGTTGCGTTGCAGTTCATAGCCAGACCTATCTGAAACTTCAGAACTCATTATATTGTATTTATTTTCGAATTTAGGTGTTTTTTGTTTTTTAATCCATTTCTTGCCTTAGATGCCGTTAAGCTTTGGTAAGTTATATAAACAATTAATATTATGTTGATAAAAGAAATGCTTACCTACCCAACATAACTGTTGTCCAAAACGGTACTGTTAAAATAAGGGTATACCAACATCTTTCCATTGTCATAGTGATGTCTATCGATGTAGCTGAATTCTCATTCAAAACGAACAAGATTGCTTATGAAATCGTAAAAAGAAAACAAACAAAAAAACGCGTATAGCATACCAAGTAAAGTCAAGACAGATTATCAAAAGAATCCCTGTAAACAGGTGCTTATATAGTTTTGAGCTTCTTATGCTACAAGAGAAATCTAAATGACGTAATGGCGTCAAATTTGTACTCTCTGCTATTCATGGCAGATAGCTAATGCTTAAAACAACAGCGCCGCACATTGTTAGGAGTCAAAACTATCATTTTTTTAAGTGTTTAGAATAATTCTGAAAATGAGGTTTTATTTTATTAACAGAGAGAAGAGGTTACTTTTGTGCTTTCGGCGTTGTCAGGCATTTTTCTGTTAATATCAATGTCATCCTATTCTGTAGCTTTAACGATGCTCTTGGTTTTTAAAATGTGTTATCTAAATATGTACCAAACATCTTTTAACACAGAATTTGAGCAACACAAATTTGTTTCATATTATAACAAAGTATGGGAGGAATAAGGGCTGTTACTAATAAAGAAATGCTTACAATATGCTACTGTCATAATTGCCGACAAAGAAATAAAGTTTTAACCTTTCTAGCAGTTGTAAATTCAAGATTTAGGGTTACATCTTTGTATACTTTCAAACCAAAAAGTAAATAGATAATATTTTGGTTTTTTATATTATTATACACGATGCTATTATACAAAGTATTTTTTTATTCTTTTAGTCTATCGTATTATTCATGATGCTATCTGAAGAAGTTTATTTTTTCGTTGTATTTTTCATAAAACCCCAAAATTAATTTTCAGAGCATTTGAGCGAATGCCATCAAGTTTGAAATTACTAATGATCGCTTCGAATTTTTTTAACTTCAGGCATATTTAATTTTTCTCTCTAAATTTTTCAGTATGAACAGTAATCATGCATTTTTATTTTTCAAATTGTATTTTAACACGAATAAACACTTCAAATTCACAATTCTGATTTCGTTCTGACATGGAGTTAGTGTTCTATATATTATTACTAGATGGCGCTAAAAGTAAAATCTATTCTTTTGGCTTTTCTTTGTGTGTTTTTATTCAAAGAAGTACAATTACCTTATTAACAACAGTAACTCCTGACAAGCTAAATATAATAAAATAATATGAACAACACATTAAATGAATTAACTATGTATCTGTAATTTTCAGACAAAAATTATTGATGATATCGATATTTGAAATCCTTAACTTTCAATTTTCAGGATAAAATACCACTTAATATGAAATATTTTTTCTTTCCTTTTTGTAATATTCTGATATCAAAACATAAATGATAATTTAAATCTAAAGTTTTGAGGCTAACAGTCATTATAAAAAAATGTTCTCCGTCTTTGAAATAAAAATATTGGAAATATTTTGCAAGAATTTCTTAATCAGTGAAACTTGCCAATATGATACATAGTAACTGTATTTTAAAATACATTCCTTCTATACCAGTAACGATATTTTTGTTCTAAAACTGAAACTCTATTCGAATTGCGACTTAAAACTATGATATAATTCTGAACCAGATAAATGTAAACGAAATTAATTAATGACATACTAGCAAAAACATTATTGGGTAATTTTACACATTACCCCAGTCTACAGTAAATATATATAACTAACATGTTATGCGTAGTATACATGCTTCATTCACTTCAAATTGCAAAACTGTTTAATATCACTGCAAGTAACTCTGTTTATTTAAAGAACTATCCAGATCCGCTAGTAATAATGACGTAGCAGTTTATACGATGCAGGAAAGCTGAGTTTATCATATTGCTCTTTGGCTGCGGTTTTACTAGCAAGTGTAGAAATGTCTTTGTACTTTTATGCAGTACCTTAATACCTTCCTCTTTTTTTCTTACTGTAATTGTGGTGTTACCATATCTGGATTAACATAGTTTAAACAATACTGAAGTTTTAAAGAAGTCCATATTACTCACTCTTTATACCGATTTTATTCAGCTTTTATAACTTAAAACCTCAAAGTATCATATTCCTTTCTGAAGTATCAAAATAAGCTTAACTGTTCTGTCCCTAATAAATATAAACATAAAAGTTTGAAAATATAAAGATAAATCTGATAACATGTAATGTTTCGATAAGTTTACTACTCTTCCACGGATTTTTATGAATTTCTTACAGTAGTCTTTGTTTATTTTTAAGTATAAGATTACACAATGTGCTATCTGTGTTTTGTCTACCACGATTACCTAAACCCGATTTTTAGCGGTATGAGTCCTCAAACTTGCGGGATGAGGGCAAGTAGTTTTTTTGTATTAGTGCTAGTAGTTTCATAAATTGTTTTTTGTTCAGTATTTATAACAAAAAGAGTGTGTAATTTCATTTTAGATTTGAAAATAATAAATAAAACAATATATAAAGATACAGAAGCTGCATCCGCAAATCTATTTTCTAGCCTCTTTAAGCTATAATAATCAATAATCAAATTAATCTTTTTTTATGACTGCTACCGTATTGAGAATACCAAATTTTCTAGCCTCTTCTTGTGCTACAAAAGGGAGCTAAAGAACGCAATGACGTCAAAATTATACTATCTACCACACGTGACAGATTGTTCATGCTTAAAACAACGGCTCCACACAGTGCTAGAAATCAAAATTATATTGATTAGAGAAATTTTAGTACTTTTTAAAAGCGTTAAAAATAATTCCAGGAATTAAGTTTTATTCTGTTATTATCAACATCATTTTATTCCATAGCTCTAAGCAGTGGTGTAGGATGGAATTGCAAAGCGGGGGTGCTTGGCTAGACATGCAGACTTTACAATGAGAGATTGAAAGTATAAGGAGCTGCCAAAGGTAGTTCAATCTTGGAGGGTCTTGGGCATGCCCCTCAGAAAATTTAGATACTAATATAACTTACAGTTGCAAAACAAGTCAAATATGTAAAAGTATGGATACTACAGCATTCCCAGTTCTGACGCCTCTGCTAAGGATGCTTTTAGTTTAAGAATGTGCGATCTAAATGTATACCAAACTTCATTTAACACATAATTTGAGTAACATAAATTTATTTTACATCATAGTAAATTGTTCATGGATAAAAGCTTTTACTAAAAAAGGAATTTTAACAAGATACTACTATAGTATTCACGATAAAAATATTTTTTCTTGCTAGCAGTTGTAAATTCAAGATTTAGGGTAGCATCTTTGTTTACTTCCAAGCCAATAAAATATGTTAGATTATCTTTTTGGTTATGTATATTATCATACCCGATTCTATTTTTAAAAATGTATTTTTTCTAATTATTTTTATTATGCCTGATGCCATCTTTAAATGTTTACCTTTTATTATTCCTTTCGTGAAATGCAGCAAGATTACTTTCACACACAAAATTTAGAACAACAACAACATTAAATTTCAAATTATTGATGTCCGTGTCGAACTTTTAAAACCTCTGGCATATTTGATTTATTTCTAAACTTTTCCGTATAAATAATAATAATAATACTTTTTTTTGTTCTTTTTTTTCAATTACATTTTAGCAAATAAGCACTTCAAAGTCCTAATTTTGATATCGTAATGTTATGGAGATAGTGTTCTCTTTGTCATCAAAAGATGTTGATATACTATCCGAGTAACATGAATTACTTTTCTCTGGTAGACATTTTCGTGTTTTATAGTATGATAATGTTGAAGACCATCTTCAGAGAAAGAGCTTCCAAGATTAAACTTGTACAATTTATGTAAATTATCCTCATTGTTACCCTATAGCAAAAGCTGTGCATTTCAACCTTAGAATTTTTAAAGGTTAATAAACAAAGGAAAGTTTCTTTCATATTTCAAATTCAGCGTATTGTGAGGTTTAGGCTCTTGTTACACTGTACGTAAAACTTAGTTAAAGCTCATCTGTACTGATGTAACGCTGAGCAGAGAGAAGGCAGGTATCATTTTACAACGGAATTAATATTTCACTGTCCAACATTAATTGATAGTATAAAAGATGAAACAATAATTACACACGTCATATTCTGCAGATGAAGTCTCTACAATAAGTTGTAAAGTTTCAACCAGATGGCATCCGTACAACAATTGGTACACTATTTATTAATCAAATATGTTTTTGAAAGAAGAAACCAATAACAAAGTTCGACATAATCCTTTTATCTTTCTTTTGCATAAACATATACTATGTCGCTTTATATATTTTAGAAAAAGGCCTAACCTTATCGTCCTTATATATAATTAATACAGGTACAATTACTTATTGAAGTTATTTGAAAACTAGCACATATGTATAAATCTGTCGTTTTTGAATGCTGTAATTCAGCCTCTTCCATTTTTTCAATTCTTCTATTTGATTCTTTATAATAATCCAGTCAATTTGTTGACTGTGGTAACTACATGTTCTTCTGTGGCAAAGGCCCCTCAGTGATACAGCGGTATGTCTGCAGACTTACAACGCTAGAAACCGGGTTTCGATACCGGTGATGGGCAGAGCACAGATAGCCCATTGTGTAGCTTTGTGCTTAACTTCAAACAAACAAACTATGGCAAAACTTTTTATTTCATTAATTTGTCTATTTCTTTCAGAATTTTAACACTATGTCACCCAAACACTATATGTAAGGTGGATACTCAACAGCACTTACCATCAACTCGTAGGGTGCTCTTATCCGATCGAATAGTGCTATTAGGCCACCGATTACTATAGCGCACCCACATATCGAAAATCCGGAGTGCCTTTTTTGAGGCAACGGGTTACAAACCATAAACACTCTGACTCATTGTCCGAACACCCTTACCACTAAGTCACACCCTGTCCGTGTTTCTAGTTGGAAAGCATATTTTTTTTAGTTGCTGACTCAAATGTCTGTAAATACTAAATTGTAAGGTGCTAAATTGGTTGGATTAGTATTAATTTGCCAGCTTCAATAGTTCTGGATCAGGAAGTTATCGTAGAAATTGTTGCTTTTGTAAAGATTTTTCATACCTCTTTATTTTAAGGAATATGTAAATTACAAAAACAATTTAGGGTTAAAGCAATGACTTTACCTTAAAACTAACTATTTACCACTAAACATGAATTTCGTTTTAAACGGACTTTTCTTGCTTTTAATTTAATCAATTTTACTCGTCCACTAAGAAATCGAGGGGTGAAAAAAAATCGAACTATATTCCATTCAAACCACATAAAACATATAAGTTCAGATTATATCCATTTGCATGAAATTTGCATATGAGTTATGTTTTGATTAGCAAAGCAATAGATTATTCATATACTGTGTTTATAACGATTAAAACTTTAGTGAATTTAAAATTCTAATTGCACTCGATAGTGCCACTTGTTTAAGATTCTTATAGTGGTATAGAAAGGGTTAAAGAAAGTTTTAACTATCATTAAAAAAACACCTATCAGATGGTAGGGGCTGGACTTGGCCTAGTGGTTAATGGACTGAAGGGGTCAAGATTCAAAACGTGAAGCCACTGATCATCCTTTGCACATTTAATTGTGGGCGTGTTATAAAAGTAGTAGTTAATCCCGTTATTTGAATCATATAATTGAAAAAAAAAGCCTTTATGACGTCGGGTGCTGTTGGTTGGCTGTTCCTGTTCTTGTCATTATTTGAAAATTAGGGGTGGATATACGTGAAACCTAGGATTCCCTAAACCTGGCCATTTGACCCACGTGCGTTTGTTGAGAATTTCAGGTTGGAAATGTTAATTGCAAATATTACATTACCATAAAAGTTCATTAGTTTGACATATGACAAAAATCCATAACAATTATAATAATACAGAATTACATCGTTCGAAGAACTGTTACTAAATGAATAATCACGTTAATTCACTAATATATAAACAGTTTCTATATACAAGTATCATAAATATAAATTTCTGCCGTTCTAGAGAAACAGTAAATTCATAGAATTGCTTGAATAGTTTTGAACTGAGATAATTGTTGTTTTCTCACCATGTTCATTTTTCGTTTCTTATTTTTCATGCTTTCAGTGATTTACTCCTACGTATAATATAAAATTAATATAGTTGTTACGAAACCTAAAATATAATGACTAACATAAAACAAGTTGACAACCCGCTGCTTTGCGAGATTACTTCATTGATAGGAAAGAAAAAAAACGTAGTTAATTCGTGATGTTTATCGAAAACACCCGAATTTTAAAATAATGCCTCGCTTATCATAGTTTCGTTTTCAGTACAAGTTTCGACTTACAGGAAGAAGTTTTATGTAGACAAGGCATAATAACATGTGAAAAGGTGAAATCGTGCAGGAAAATGTTCAGACCATCTAGCTGCATTAAGTTCATCAGTTTCATCTTGAAGAAAGAATTATCGATAGAATATTTGCATAAAGTATCTTCTTTGTTTGTAAGAAACATCACATAATACTATACACTGCATTTAGGGTATTTTAAGTCTAAAAACATATATTAACTTGTGGTGACTTTCGGCTTAGCTTCCGGTTTAATACATTTTCATAACGTAATCCGTTGAAAAATTGCTTTTTTCCAATGTACGGGAAGACAGCGGAAACACAACTAAGATTCATATATCTCTCTTAGAAAAATAATGAAGTATCCAGTAATACCTCTGCGTCAATGTGTAGTAAACCAAAAGTGTAAATGGAGCACTTACTTTTATGTCAGTAACTCGTGAGCATAAAAGTATCATTGTAAATGTTAAGAGTCTCAATGTTACAAAATAATATTTTATCCTTTCGAAGAAGGTGTACGCTGTTGGAGGAGAGTTGGTATAATTTTATTAATGATGATAACATATGCTCTTTTCTAAATATACCAGTGTTGGGGTGTATTATTATTTTTATCGTATTTAAATTATTTCTGCGAAATAAAATTTATTGTGAAAATAACTATTAGGTCGTCAAGAAATTAATGTCGCTTTTTTTTTAGATGAAAAAACCCGAACAACTTATATATCAAAACAAGGCAGTTATTAAATGAAATAGTTTCCATTCTTATCGATGATGCTTTTCCATCGTACAATGCCCCCCCCCCATTGGCACAGCGGTATGTCTGCGGATTTACAACGCTAGAAACCAGGTTTCGACACCCGTGGTGGGCAGAGCACAGATAGCCCATTGTATAGCTTTATGCTTAATTAGAAACAAAACCATCGTACAATCAAGTT
>NW_013665889.1:707831-716595 GCF_000517525.1 Limulus polyphemus
ACCCCCACAAAAACAACACACTGGAGTCTGCTTTGTGCAGTCCTTGACATTATGACTATCGACACAAGTAGCACAACGAACATTACTGCGGCACACGTTCGCTGTATGACCGTAACGTTGGCACTTATAGCACCTTGTAGAGGGGGGGGGGATAAATTCCCGTAGAGGAAACGACAAAAAGCCGAGGTGGACTCTCTGAGGGAGGGTCTTAAATGAAAACTGAAGTATCATGGAACCTATAGGTTTTTTAAGTTTTAGTTTCTTGTTTTATCTAGTCATCCTAGTTGCCTTTATAACCCCCTCTATAGTTGTACAGTCCTCCTCAGTAATGTCGAGGTGGACTCCATGAATGATACCCCTAACAGAAGGTGGGGGGTACGTCTTGAATCTGGGATCGTATTTTATATCCACAGATGGTTTTTGTGCTAGACAATAGTCTTGAATGTGAATAGGAACAAATGATCTTTAGACGATCCGTTTGAAGTTGGATTTTGTCAGTGGGTCCAATGATATCATTAAGGGCTCTACTTAAGAGCATTGGATTGACCTTCGCAATATTGACGTCCGGCGATGTTACAAAAACTATTTGTTTTCTATCTGGAGTTGACTTTTTGTGTCCGATGGATTCGACACTTGATCCTGAATCGGATCTCACTCGTTTGCCGGCACAATCTCTATCAAATTCCATGTCGTGCGACACGCTAACTGGGCCAGAAGTGACCGACCCATTCACCCATCGTCGAGGGTCGTCCACGTCCTTTCCTTCTCTCTCAGTATGACTGCTAGCCCGTTCACTTTTTCGTGTCCATTGTTCCACTCCTATGAGTAATAATTCACTATCTCCCGGAATTGGATTAGAGTATAATAAACTTTACACATTCTATAGGCTACACTAACGTGACGTTTAAGCGGTT
Source organism: Limulus polyphemus (assembly GCF_000517525.1). Classification (NCBI taxonomy): domain Eukaryota; kingdom Metazoa; phylum Arthropoda; class Merostomata; order Xiphosura; family Limulidae; genus Limulus; species Limulus polyphemus. The sequence goes on from NW_013665889.1 coordinate 708,746, forward strand.
CGTTTAATTATTATAGTTGATGTATGTTTTTTGGGGGGTGGTTAATGAAAGTGTTCCAAAACGCGACATTAATTTCTTGACAACTTAATAGTTTTGCAGATGATTCAGTATGAATTTATAAGAAAAATTCTGATAATGAAATTATAAAAAATAAATAATGGTTTAAAATTTATGAAGAAGTTGTATAGTATAGTGGTATAGCTTGGAATCATATTATAGATTTAATTGTAAATAACAAATCAGTATTAATGAAAACAACCTTAAAAGTGTTGCAATATATCAATGAAATGGGCTTAGTATTTAATGCGCTTGACTTGTAATCAGTTAGTCGCAGGATCGCAATTGCACTAAACATGCTCACCCTTTCGCCCATGGAGGTTTTGTAATGTGACAGTCAAACCCACTATTTGTTGGTAAAATAATAAAACAAAAATTGGCGGTGAGTGCTGCCGGCAGGTTGCCTCCCCTCTGGCCAGCTGTTCAAAATTAGGAAGGCGGCAGATAGCCTAAGTAGTTTTGCCATAAGCAAAACTAATTTATTTACATGAAAAATACCTATTGTGGCTGATTTGATTTTGTCTTTAAACATGGTATAACCTGCTGGACAGGTACATATTTAACTAACTAAATTAAGAGTTGTAATATTGTTACAAGAATATTACAAAATGTATATTAGTATTAATTTTTTAATTATAAAAATGGATGAATATGATATTTACGTGTTCTTTTTTGCATATGATGAAATTTCAAATAAAGCATAACATTGAACTAAACAGGTCAGGAAGAGGCTCTAGAATGATACCCCACTCTAATCTGGGGCAGTAACCACAACCACAAAGTGAAAATTATAATTATGAAATAGAGAAACCTCTAAACTAAAAACCAATTATGATGAAACTGAAACTGTCTTCTTGTTGGGATAATAAGATAATAGACAATGACTTGAAATTAATGCTCACAGGCTTCCTACACATAGGAATCTACTGATGTTGTCACTGAAAGATGGTAGAAGAAACTAGAATAAATCCCATTTGACAGCATATCTGTCAAGTCTGAACCCAATTCAAAATTATTTTTTAGCTTTTGGCCTATTTAAAACATCATTTTGGAAGCCGATGTCAACAAACAGCGGAGTGTTTGTTTGTTGTGAATTTCGCGCAAAGCTACACGAGAGTTATCTGCGCTAGCCATCCCTAATTTAGCAGTGTAAGATTAGAGGAAAGGCAGCTACTCATCACCACCCACCGCCAACACTTTGGCTACTCTTCTATCAATGAATAGTGGGATTGACCGTCACTTATAACGCCCTCACGACTGAAAGGGTGAGCATGTTTGGTGGGACGTAGATTCTAACCCGCGACCCTCAGATTACGAGTCGATCGTCCTAACCACCTGGCCATGCCGGGCCCAACAGCGGATTTGTGTGGAAATTGGGTTAAAATATACATTAAAAAAGACTGCCACTTTATATTCTTTACAGAAACTTTCTAAAACGGAAATTGTAGTGTTAATTTTAAAAAGTCACAATTGACGATGTATGAAATAATTCCATAGATGTCACGGGAACTGAAATATCATTCTTATAAATGCGATTAATCCTCAGCATATCAGAATTACTTTAGTTGCTCATATTAACTATTACACCGAGTATAAAAGAAATTCACACCTTTCTTGTTTGGTTCTTATACTTTGGTCTTAGAAAATAAACACTTCTCTATAATCATGTCTAATTTTAGAGTATATTTAACATAACATAATGATTTGAGACAACATTGAACCTATTGGTCCATCTCGGCTGTTCCACTCTCTAAACTAAACTAAAATAATTTAAAAAATCGTAATCTAGCTCTTATCATTCATGTACTTATCAAGCTTTTTCTTAAACTCACATAAAATTACTGCCTCTACAACACCTGAAGGCAACCCATTTCAAAGGCCAACCAGCCTGTTAGAAAAAAGAAACTACCTTAGCTGAAGATGACTCCTACCTTGCCAAAATTCATATTTGTGTCCCCTAGTCCTAATATTCTCATTGTTAAATATGAAAAAAGATTATGCATCAACACTATCAATTCCCTTTAGAATCTTAAACACCCCATCTTAACATTTTCTTTACCCTTAGTGTATTTAAAGAAATCCTTACTGTTAATTTTTACATTTTCAGCCAACCTTTTCTCATATATCCATTTTGATGTCCTAATTTCCTGTTTCGCCAACTTTCTTGATCTTCTATAATTTTCTAAATTTCATGTCATACCAGTCAATTTGAATTTATGATGCTTTAATTTCATCTCTTAAACTCTTCGTGAACCAACCTGGTTTTTTTACCTTGAATATCTAAAAATTTATCATTAAAAAAATTTCCACATCTCATCACTTCATCAAAAATTATAATCATCAAAGGCACAAAAAGTAATGCATGGAATGAAAGAAATGCTCAAAGACGACAACACTTAGAAAGAGAACAGCTCAACTAAAAGAGGTATTTTTGGCAAGGTTAATGGCATACCTTTAATGAAAACAATTCGAAAAAAAAGGAGACATTACTAACAATATTGTATGCAACTGTCTTCCCACAACTGGTTGTAGACAGTGAAAGGCAGTAGGAGTTGAGACGTTGTGGACGTAAGCATTCAACTCCATACCCTTATCTGATTTTCCATTTTTGCTGGCTAGTTTAACATCAGAGTTTGGATTTTGTCTGTAGATGGGATATTTCCAACGCATTTGGGAGCTATTACCACAGGCATTATCCTTTACGACTTATAGGTGACAACTAGGATTGACAATGGATTATTTACTAAAATCTTAATGCTTATTTCATATTAAGATCATTATTGTTTTATAGTGCTGACTTTAATCGCCTATTAACAATTAATGTAATTGATGGTATTGGAGCTATTTATTTCATTATATCTTGATAAAAGAGTTAGCACAAAGGATCACATATAAAGTGTAATAAACTTAAAATGAGACCCAAAACTCGAGCGCTTTCGAATAGTTGACTATTCTTCTTCTTTGTTCTCCTGTTTTGGGTCTTATTTTAACTTTATTTCATTATATCTATATACACACAACTTATTTCACATTTGAACGACGCAGAGTATTATTCACACACCTTTCGTTCTGACATAAGATGTGACAACCTTGGAACTGCGAACAGAGATACGTGATTAAAGTTGAACAGTCCTTTATTAATGTGTTACTAATATGGTTAGTTTGTTTCAGAATTTTCGCACAGACTTATACAAGGTACTACCTGCAAATAGCCGTTCTTAACTTTGAAATGACAGACAATGGGGAATGCGTGTGTGTGACGAGCTAGTGAGATTTGACCGTCACTTTTATAACGAACTTGTGGCCCCAAAGTGTGTTTTTTCAGGAATGAGCCGCACAACAGGAATCCTCATTCTCACAGTCCGGTATGCTAACCACTAGACCCGTTTGGGAGAAAAAAAGAGATTAAAAGGTAGCCAAATTGTCAGGAGGGCTGTTGGCTTTGATAAGATTACAGTTAGTGAATATATTTCGATTTTGCTTATAACTTACTTCATACAAGTTTGGGTTTGCACGTACATACGCTTTAAGCATATTTTTTAATTTAATGTCTGTAGTGCATATCGGTTGTTTGTGGAATTTTGCGCAAAGCTGAGTAGCTATCTGTCCCTAAATTTGAAGTGAAAGACTAGAGAGGTTGCAGCTAGTTAATATCACCCACTGCCAACTCGTGAGTTACTCTAATGGAATAGTGGTGTTTAAGTATCATTAAAATATAACGCACCCACGCTCCCAAAGTGCGAAGCGCGATATATTTTTTTTGTCGGAAACGAGACTCGTCCCACTGAAACTCGGATCCGCTAACCATTAGGCTGTAATAGGCCCGCATGTTAGATTTTTCTGTTAGTAACTGTCCCTTAAGCCTAAGTGAATACTTATTTGTTGATTTCAACAAAGATCTGAATTGTAGGATGAAATAAAAAGGAAAAGCATAATATGAAATAAATAACTGTTAAATTATGCATATACGAACTTTTTTAAGTTCAATGGTATATTACCCATGGTCCAACTGATTAAAGTTAACATGAATGCATTTCTAAAATAAAACAAAATTAATGAAAAAAGATCATCTAAAAGATTATTGAATGAAATTTGTTCAAAATAAATGAAATGGTTGGCACAAATAAACAGTACCATAATATTAGGCGTTGCAAAATCTTCACTGGTACATTAACGGCCATATTCAGCTTATATAGTACTCACGGTATCATATAAATTATTACACAAAACACAATGAATAGTACCTGGAATACGGAAACTGTAAATCTTGGTTTGATCTGTATAGTTGCAATTGATGAAGTGATATTGTCTAGTGAGATCCACCTGGGCAAAAACATCCAGGAGAAAGGAACAAAGCAGTTCACACATCCCTCACCTTTTCTTACGGCTCGAGGTGTTCAGTCGCTTTGGTGATGTGGGCTTCCGTTTTGCCAGGGTAGACTGCACATTATGAAGTAACTTAATCAATTTATGAGATGCTTCTCTGGATGAAATACCTTACTAAATTTTAAGGCAAATCTGAAGATGAAAAGGTTGGAAAGAAGAACTGGACTTCCACCATGACATCAGGAATCCCATCTGTTCTGCATCCTGTAGGAGCATAGGAGTGTGGTCTCTGGAGTGTCAATGGGGGGAAGCAAGTAGGAGCCAGTTATCCCTAGACGGAATAGTGCAAAGACTCGTTGAGTGAATATGTTGGGCAAGAGTTGGTACTCTGCAACAGAACACTTATAGAGAAGAGGCTAGTCCGAATGGTAGGGCCTCAAACTTGAAACTCGACATAGAGCAATAAATAAATATCGACAAAGTGAGCACTGTGGGTTGAAACACAGAATTATAGATTACGATGAGAAATTGAGGTTTCTAGAATCACAAACGTAGTAAAAGAGCCAAAGCACAGCCCTTTGAATGGGAAATATATGAACCCAACAGTGATGTAATAAAGCAAATATTTCAAATCCCACAATGACGAAAAATGTGTATGATAAGGTGCAAAGTTAACATAGATGAAAAACAGTCAGATAGAACAATGAATTATATATTACTAGTAGTAATTATATGTAATTTATAAACTATCGAAACATACCCAGTTAACAAAGGACTGATAAATATCAAATGGACAAAACATCGAAATTTATCTAGTCCACAAGTATGTAACAATAATAATAATGAACGTGCTAACCAACGAAAATTACCTATAAAACACATTAACGATCAATATCTATGTTACCAGTCACCGAAAGTAACTTAGATGACAAAGAACATATAACTGAATCCTACACTGATGAAAATTAGGATGGTAAGACATAGTGAACAATGACGAAAAATAAATTATTCAAACAGAACAATGATATACAGCAGATCCTCGATTAACGGGCACCTCGAAACAACAGGAACCGCGCCATTAAGGGCAGCCCTTTTCAGTCTCTTTCTTTTTATACTATTTGTAACCAAAACAAGTCCTGCATAAATGGGCATCCCGATATTCCGGATGAAGGGCAGTGTTTTTAGGCTTGTTCCCTAAGCAGACACTCGATAAAGTGGGCAGTTATCTTTGTATGTCTGTACAGTATACTGCTAAATTCCAAAGATCCCATAAGGATGACCAGTATCCAAATATATGTGATGTTTATTGGATTGGCTCTGAACTATATACTGTAATAAACGTTTTCATAGATTTAAAGTGCAATCTTATTACTCTGGGGAATTCTCGTTGAAAACACCGTAGGATACATAAGATAAATTTCGCATCTTGTTCTCGGAGCAGGGGTCAAGTTGTCAAGTCGGCTTATTTCTGTGCATGTGAGTATTGTATTACGGTGTCAAGTATGCAGTTGAATGACACAAACGATGATTTGTTGCTTTATGTTCAGCAGATTTCTACTTCAGTTGGTGACAGTAAAATATACACAGAAAATAAATGTGAAATGCTTAGCAGTTCAAACTCTGAAGAGAAGTATTTGAAATTTTATGACCAATAATAAAGAAAAAAGGGCATAGGTAATTCACCTCCTGTTGACAGCACTCTATGTCATGGTAATGTGCAACTCATGAACACCCGTGTCCTGCATACACCAAATAAAATGGGGGGGGGGCCTAAAAATTCAGAAATTTAGTACAGTAAATATGGAATCCAGCTTTGCGTGGCTCATTTTTGATAAAGGGCATTTGGATGCAGTTAGAAGGGTGCCCTTAATTAATGTCGAGATTCTACTGTATATGTTACTAGTATTAATGATATGCAAGGAACAAACTAACTAAACAGAACCTCGTTAACAAAAAACTTATAAATATGAAATGGACAAACCATCTAAATGTACCTAGTCCACGAAGAATGTAATAACATTGAACGTGTAAACCAACAAAAATTACCTAGAAAATACATTAATAAACAATATCTAACCTACAATCCCTCTAAATCAATCTAGACGACAAAGGACACTAAATTAAATCTTACACTGACGAAAATGGGGATGAGAAGACACGTAGAGAACAATAATGAAAACAAATTACTCAAATAGAACAACGAATTAGATGTTACTAGTAGTAATGATATGTAACTGATGCACAATCTAAACACACCTAGTTAAAGTACTTATTAATAACGAACTAACAAAACCATGAAATTTGCAGTCTACAAAGCAAGTAATATTAACGAACGAGCAAAAACGATTAAATTTACTGAAAATATAAAGTACTAATCAACATTTAACTTAATTTCATCTAAAGAAACTTAGATTACAAATCGTAAATATCTTACTAAAGTCCGAGCACTGATGATGTGAAATACGTAATTCTCCCAGGTGTACATAATAGCAAAGCCACACAAAGGGCAAGTGAATCGCGCCTACCACGGGTATACCAACCATGTGTATATTGTTACGTCTCTGGTCGTTAGTTAATTTTCCGTAAAAATTATTTCCGAAGAAACTTTACCGATACAAGTCCTTTCTTAATAAAACTGGTTTATTCTTTCTGAATACAACTTTGCAATACACTTAATTTCAACAGTCACGCTATAACAAACGCTATAATTTACAACGAACGTCTCACGTGCTCAACTCAACAATACTCTGTTAGCAGTTCAATTACACATTATTCCCCTCGCTTCGTGGCCGGTCTTATATATACAAGACTACCCCATATCTAGTAGTCTCACGACGATTCATGAACGTTCTAGAAGCGCGTGGCGTGTTACTAATGTCACGTGACCTCCGCTGTCGTAACAATATGTTAAAAACTTACCACCGATCCCCTTGGAAGAACAACAATTCTTCACCAAAGAATAATGACGTGGAGGCACGGAAACAGGTGCCGGAAAAAAAAAGTCCAAAGTGTCTATTCATTGTTTATATTCTTCCTCAAAAACATTGTCACGATGAAAAGAAGAAGAAATCGCCAGCCAAATATATGAATCGAGCTCCCTGCGAATTAAGCGTCATACCTCCTGACCATATAAAGTCGAACCCGATTCCTGTGAAGTCGTTATTTACATTTAACGCAATTTCATGTTACGATTTCTTGTAATTCGGGAATAAGAAATAAATGCAAAAAAAAGAATATATTGTAGAAACGTGTGAATACAAACATAGTAAAGGAAAACTGTTGAAGAAAAAGACTGAAATGTCAAATAAACAGTTCATAAACGGTCGCCACATGTGAAAAAAGGACACGTCTAAACAATAGTGTGCCAATCCAGAAAATGCGGATTTAGCGAGAATAGCAGAGGGAGCTAGCTGCCGCCAGTATAGATGGCGTAGTACTATTGGTGGAGAGTAGTTACATAATATGTA
>NW_013665889.1:717576-724450 GCF_000517525.1 Limulus polyphemus
ATGTGTTTACTAAATCGAAAAGTATGTACATCTGAAACTCGGGATTGCAAAGCCAAAGGAGATGGGTGAAAAGACCAAGAGAGAGTTATAATACAAAAATCTCACATGAACAAGATATGGGGTAGTCACATATGCACACCTGAAACTTGGATCTCTGAACCAATCCAACCCAAAAAAGCAAACTGGAAGAGCAATTTAATGTGAGCCAACCACTGAGCAAGAATCTTCTAGCCATCCATGTAATGATGACAATCATGGTGGATGAGGGCAGAGACCAACTAAAGATGTGACTACGTGTTTGAATACATAAGTGTCAAATTCTGACCAAAAAGAAGGGTTAGACACAGAAAAATATCTCCATATGTGAAAGATTAAAATGGTTGAATTGGTATGTGCAAATAACTTAATCTCTATTTGTAATTTTTCTCTGTACTTTTCAATACAAGTTGACAAAACATAAAAGCCACATGTTAATAGAAACAATAACAGCGAGATCCATAGGTAATAAAGACCTCATAGTGATCCTGAGTAAAATAATCAGGAGAATGAGAATAACTAATAATGGTGCAGGAATGAAACTTCAAAAGAAGCCAAATCATAACATGCAAAGCAGAAAATTGATGATGGGCCAAAATAAGAAACTAAATGGAAGACTCCCCCTCTCAAATAATCTTTAAAAAGTGAAAAGGAAGGACGATGAGAAAGAAATCACGATTTGTTTGAATGCATTACTAATTTCAAAAATGATCCTCAACCCCAAATCATCAGAAGGTGGGAGGAATATGAGATACAAGTACGGAAATCACCCATCATGAAAGTTCAATACTGAAAATAGAGAAATTACCCAGAAGAAAAAAGAAATGAGGACAGTAGAAGTATCTTCAAGACTTTGGCTAGCACTCTATCAAATAAAACCTACTTGACAGACACTGAAGGCAAGTAGGCCAAAGTATAAAAACAAAGAAACAGCGAGTTGTATGCAAATTGAGAATTCACAAAAATGTTGTACTTACCAAGAACATCAGTACAGAATGCCATGAAAATGTAAAACTATCAATGCAGAGAATGCATATTGAATTTAACCTGTATGATATAGGGAAATTGTGTAAGTTGGGCTTCCAACAAAAGCACAGAAATTATGATAATAGCATAAATAGTTGCATCAGAAAAATATCACAAAGTGTACAGCACGAGTGTTAACAAAAAATATAACTTATGGCAGGAAAGCAGAGGTTATACAAGATCTCAACACATGCACAATAAATCAGATGGGAGAATGGAAAATTATGGGTTAGTATATGCAATATACAAGAATTTTCAGAAAGTTTGAGTCGCATGTTTTGTTGACAGCAAGAGTTCAAACACAACAAGGAAAAGCTTTCACTATTTCAGAGTAAGTCTGCCTAATTTGAGATTTTTTAAGATTTGTTTTTTTTTGTATCATCTTTCATTTAAACTGTTACAGTTGATACTTGACTCAAATGCTACAAACTTGTATCTGTTATTTTAATACCAGTATAAGTTACGTTTTTCTTTGACATTCTAATAAGATTTTGTTCATAAAACAGTTGTTCTCAAGCTTTAGAGGTAAAAATTCAATAAATAACTTGACACGTTTAAAGAGCAGCAGGAAACCATGCATATCCACACATTCTGGTTTATTTTTTATCTTTAAAAGTAAATGAATGATAAGACATGAAGACAACAACAAGGAAGCACACAGAAAATATTTACTATTTGTGCATGGAGGCATACCAATAACAAAATTTTTCAAGGAAAAGTACTTATTACAATTTAAATAGAAGACAGTTATTATTACATAATGGGCTTTATTTGTAATCTCTAAACTTTTACCTACATTTAACACTACATGTCCAGAATCATTAACAACATAAAAATAGAGCAGCATAACCCACATTCAGTTTTTCAAACTAAACTGGGCAAATAGCAACCACATCTGAAATTTACATCATAACTTCAAAGCTACTTCTACATCTTTAAGTGATTTGTGGTACTAGTTTAAGAGTATTACTGTGATGGGAAGATATAACATATGTACTCTCTCTCATTTTTCAGTAAAGTTAGTATCAGTGTTAAGTATAGCTTAACAAAGTGATGTTATCAGTTTTTAACACTAATAGTATAAATAGAAACCAATATTTAAAGCAGAGATAATTAAAATGACTCACTATCTAGTTAATGAGCCTTCAGATCCTGCAAAAATTTCATTTTAGAAATACTAACTCTTATGGCAGGAATATCAACAAGAAACGCTCATATCTTGGAGGTTTATCCATCATTGACTCTATGCACATTTACCATCAAGTACAAGATTTCCCATAATTAATTATTTAGCTTAATGTTCAAGTTGGGAAAGTATAATTGTGTCACTAATAATAAATAGCACAATTAAATGGTATTCACTAGCATTTTAGGTCTGAAGCTTTACAGATATATTTTGAGCACACCAATAGCTTCTCCAGTTACTTCAATTTGTCAAAGTAACTGATACTACCAACATTGAGGTCAATGTAGTTAATTGGAAATATATATGATGAACTGTCATGAAAATTCCTATGTATTTTATATATACCTCACAATACACACCTGTTAAGTACCTACTGTGTACTTCCTTGCAAAACATACATAATCCATGAAAAAGAAATCAAATTATGTTTCAGAATTAAATCTATGCCATCTTGTATAATCCAGTGTAAAAGTAACTAACTTGGTAGGTTCTTATAAAGTTAACTTTGACACATTTATGTGTCAATCTAAATATTACTGCTGTTAAAGGGTACTGTATACATTCACATGACAATTACAAGTACATTCAAAATTTTCACTATTACAAAATTAAACCTATACAGCTCTGATGAACCACAGTCTATGGTTAAACAATATATTGTGTAGAACAATCAATACAGACAAAAATACTTTGTAAAAACACTCAAGGATTCCGATGTGTGTAAACTTCTTAATCTGCAACAATTTTTCTTCTTGTACAAAGTTATCAAATAATGCTAAATGGTTTCTTACCACTGAATTAATAGGCTTTTATACAACAAACTTTTAAAAATTAAACTTAATGCACTGCATTATAACAACCACAAACACTCTACAGATACACTTTGTATGAAGGTAAAGAAAAAGATGGGAGTTTGAATGGGTAACACCTTACTCATTTCATAGAATTAAATTTTAATGAAGTTAGGGAAAAAAAAAATCGGGAGATAGTACGTTCCATCATATACTTGTATTTACACTGAAATAGATGGAACAAATTATAAGAGTTTATGAAGACATTTCCAATAATGACAGCGAGAAATGATGAAATGCTGTTGTCTTCACATGTGATCATCAAGATGCGAAGCATGGCTCAGACAGGGAAATGGTGAGATGAATTTACTGTGTACCCAGTCGTGAACCAGGCCTGTCATCCTTCAGTGTTCACCCTTAGTAATAACAGAGATTGAAGCTCCCTGCTTGACGTTACTGTTGAGGCTTTTGCCAGTCATGGAGCTTGTCAACTTGGGTGCAGTGCCCTGGATACTTGTGATATGCCTCCTAGACAGCATCAAGATATATATAAACAAAGTAGTTGGTTAAAAAAATCTTGACATAATGATCAATATATAAGAATATTAAATTTCTTTATTGAAGTTTACAGAAACTAAAATTGATGACTTAAAACAAAAAACAGTATTTTATGAAGAACTTAAAAATCAAGTATGATTAAACAGCACTGATTTGAAAAATATAATGTCCAAAATCTGTCTTGGCCACTCCAGAGCTATGAATTGAATCCAAATGAATCACTTAGGGACTTAATAGAATGGTACCTGTAGAAGACAAAAGATAAACCCCAAACTTTCAAGTGTTTGAGCTAACTTACAATAGAAGAGGTGATCTATTTGGATACATATGACCCATAAGGTTACAAGTGTCAAAGGTGAATATTTTTCCATTTCTTTTCACATGACATCTTTTGTAGCTAGTATAAAGTTGCTAATTCACAGCTTACATATTTGGAAGATAGAAATACATATTCATTTTCAACTTGCACAACTCTAGTTGTTATCAATAAAAGACTAAGCAGTTGATGGTCTATAGGTACGTGCATTAGGTTTCAAAACTAAATCCATTACCATAGGTCATATAGCAATCAGAATTTGATTTCAATGCCACTTATATATGTGTGGTTAAATCAATAATTTTATTTGAGGTATTCCATAGAGATAAAACCAAAACCAAATGTGCAGACTGTGAAACATGTTTTATATTTTTTTTTATGTTCCTATTTCAATAAAATTCTTTTATGAAGGAACGTAACTTCACTCTATTTTGTTTACAGATGTGCTTCTTCACATTGGTGAGGCCACTTTACTGTTCTTCAAATGAATATTTTGCCATTATTTAAATGACTTGAGAACAGCTGAAGCACAATACTTGTGGACTACCATACATATTAGCCTTTTATTTTATTACTTTATAACCCTTTGAACCATTAAAAGGTCCAATGATCTATTTATGCAAAAATTATAACTTTTCACCTTAAACCTAGGTTTGAATAGCAACCTTTTCTCTGGTAGGATTTCAATATTCTAAGGTACAAATCATATGAAAAGAACTAGTGCATTTATGCCTATAATTGTTGTTCTTGAGCACTGATTATGGTAATTTCTGGATTAAAATATTTCTTTAGTTATTTACAGTTTGGGTGTATGATACATAATGATAAAGGACATGATCTTGACAATGACCTCAATTCCATACCATTAATAATTATTTTCCTACACCTCTCCATTTCTGAATTATTCACCTGTCAATGGATTTCTGTTCAATTCTGAATAATGAGACTAAATTGCATTGCCGAGCATTAATTTACTGTTGGGGAGGTAGAAGAATGTTATAAAACTTTTGAAGTTAAAGTCAACAGTTTAGGCTTTTCTTAGCTTATATAAGCTAAGTAAGTTTCCAACTTTGGAACTTGAGAAGTCAAAATGCAAAATAGTACCAAACTTCATTCAAGGTCAGGAATAACCCAAAAGAACACCAATATCATGTTGGTATGCACCGTGCTTGGGTCCAGTTATGTTTTCCCTTGTCATTCCAAATGGGGTTGTTAAGCAAATAGTATTCACATAGGTTGTTCTTGATGCCATCCACACAAAATTCATATAACAAATATCTATTCAAAATAATATCAAAGGTATACACACTCCCTAGACAAGGTATGATGTATACTTTTAGTAAAATGCTTTATGCTAACTTCTGTATAGTGAAGACTCAATACTATGGGTTGTAATAATTAAAATCAGAACCTGTCTACTGTAAAGGTTGCTGTTAATGTATTTTAAATTAATTATTCACTTCAGTATTTTTTCCATTAAACACCAAGTTGCACATAGTTTGAATTTGAGAGCTCAAATTCCCAGGATCATAAAATTTTAAAATATTTTATTTTTGTTATCTAAACTAAGAAGTTCTTAATTTTTACATTTTAATTACTTTTGTTATGGGGTCGGCCAATGTAACCAGCCATGTAACTACAAAGTAACCATTAGTTTCCATATCATAACTTTTAATATATTTTAGGTATCTTCACAAAATTGGCAAACTTTCAGTAAACATTAAAAGTATTTTGTACACAACAAATCAGATATTTCAATTAAGTATTTTTACTAAAAGATTTGTCCATGAATATACTCCAGAATGTTGACTGCTTTAAGAACTTACAAGACCTACCGCAGCCAACCACGCCTCTCACAATACACGGACGATATAGCCCTAAGGAGCACCTCCTGGGACCCTCCACTAGAAAATTCAAACAGCCCTTGACAAAATCACACAGTGGTGCAACAAATGGAGGATAATACTTAATCCCACTAAAACTTAGGCAATCATACTCTACCTTAGATTAAACAAAAGACTCAAGCGTGTCGGAGCTAGCTAAATTAAACCTCTACAATAACACGATCTCATTCACTAAATCCGCCAAATTCCATAAACACTAAATTAACTTGGCACACTCATTTTAAGGAAATTTGCAAGAAAATTGAAACACGAATAGCTTACCTCCACAAAATCAGTCACCACGTCAACAGATGCAGACCACAAATAATCATGTACATTTAAAAAACATTCATCAGACTCTTAATAAATTATGGCGCAATGATTACATGTAACATGAATAATAACCAACAGCAGATTTTACAAAAACTGCAAAACAAAGTAGTATGTCTCGCCTACCGCCCCCCTCACTACACACCTGAGTGCTACGCTGAAAAACACACATCACTACAAACTATACAAGACCGCATTTCTAAACTCACCGCCCACCGAAATTCACTCGCAGCCAAATTTCATAAAATTGCCGCCACCCCAAACCATGGAGCAAATACCTATCCCCATATAATATGATACACAACACCACTACCAGACCTCCATGATCCACAGAACTACTTATAACATATTATATTCTTTGCATAACCATTTCACTGTCCAGTATCTTTCCAGGTCTTCAACCCGCCAATAGATCTTCACCTGGGCACTAGTCGGGCTTCTATTTGGTCCCGACTAGTGAAAGTGGGTTTTCTCAGGGTACTCCCGTTTCCCCAACATCAAACTCTTTGGCATTGGATCTACAGATCGCAGCCTTGGCACTTGGATCCACTGATCCTCGCCAGGCCCTGTAAAGGCCGGTTTGCTTCATTTTGTTTCGATAACTTGTCAAAATCGGCTGCCGGCTTGCTTCTTCTTCAAAGATCAACTGGCCTCTGCTATGCCTTGGACTTCCCTTCACTTCCACCTACTTGCCTCACCATCATACGCATATATACGGGAATATATATATATATATATACAAGTTAAG
>NW_013665889.1:725450-731424 GCF_000517525.1 Limulus polyphemus
ATGTGCCACATGATTTACAATGTGTGTGGCAGGATTATTAGTTAGACATGGTTCAAAGGTGAATAAAACAAAAACACTTATTAAATATAAACTGATGTATATTATTATGAGATTTAGGCTATTTAGAATAAACAGTTGTGGTTTCCTGTTACAATTTGTTGTGATTCCAGAAAGAAAAACAAAGGGTAATTTAGATTTATTTCCTAATATTTAATAGTGGTCATGAGGTCATTCAAATCGACCAACCCCATATTCAGTTAAGGGAGAAAATAACAGATAAAATATAAAGTTCCTCAAAAAATAAAATAAAAAACGTTTGATATTTATTTAGAAGGTTATAGAGACTACACAAATGAAATTTGACAATTTTCAGATGAAGAAAACTATTTTTAATCTTAAAAATTCACAAGCAAATCTTTAATTAAAAAATCTTAATACTTAATTAAAAAAAGATATTTTGTGTACAAAAGCCTTGTAATGTTTACTGATGTTCTGTGAAATTTTGTGGATATGAGTATGTTATCAAAGGTTATTGGTTACCTCTCATGGTTACTTTAGAGGTTACATAATATGTGCAATGCACCTAGTTCCATATAAAAAAAAAAAGTGTTAAATAATGCACCTAAGAACACAGAATAACAACACATGTAGAGTGAACATGTCCTAAAACATTTAGATGTCCTAAAACTATCAAAATTTAATTGGCTTTCTAACTATATCACAAGTCTTAAAATAATTCCCTAAGCTTGTTGATCTGGATGCCATGAGAGAAACTTTTAAACTAAAGACAAAATAAAGAATATTCTGTATGGAAAACAATGTAGCAGTATATGTCATTTGATAGGTTAAAACTATGCCTTTCTATTGGTTATAAAGAATATAGTACAAAACATAGAAAACTATTGGCAATTTGTGAAAGAGAGGATGTGACAAGTGGGTCTGATTTTCTAGCTTATGACTCCATAAAAAAATAAGATCTAAGGCTATAAAAATTAGAATTTGCTTTAGTAATATCTATATCACAATGAGTAATTTACATTAAAATTCATACTTCAGAGATGGGTGGTAAATAAATTAGAAAAGTGAGAACACCTAGAGAACAAATATCATGATTCTCATATGAGGGGAGATTGAGGATTCTTTAAAAATATTTCCATATAAAACTCACTACTTAAAACGTATATAATGTCGTGCTTTAGTAACCTTATACTATACTAGTTGTCCAAAAGATATTTTATGTCACTTTTAAATATGCTTTTTAAACACACAGAAATATATCATGCTGAAGAACAGAATGTCCAAAATTACTATAACTTATCTGGCTTTCTACCTAAGCTATAAATAGATTAAAATAATTTTGTTAATCCTAGGAGCAATGACATTACACATGTCAAGCTTTTCTTTTGAACTATCATATTTAATCACCTAACATAAACAAACTGTTTTAAGATTCCTATACATTATAGTATGTTCTTTCTATTGGTTATAAACAGGTCCATCAAGCAAGAAATGTATTAAAAGATAAGAGAGGCCTCTCTAGTGGATTTTGCAAATAATTTTAATATCTCAGCAAATCATGAAGAAAGACAGTTCAAATTTTATATTTTTGCTTGTTATTATGTGTAGTTTGTATTCCTAATTGGTGTAAACATCAGCAGCTTACATATGATATTAGAAAATTCTGGAAAAAAAAGAGAATCAAAGAATGAAAGACTGACATATTGCATAACATACGAGAGTTAAGACTGATAATTTTTTTTATATTTCCTTTGAAATTTGTTTAGAGAGTGCCATTCAACATATTATTATGTATTTGATGTCAGAATTATAAACTATTAGTTTTATTGTACATTGCTGATTTTGCGATAGTTTGTGATAGAGGAAAGAAAACACCAGGTAAAATGCACAAGTATACTAATAAAAACTATATATCTGTATTTTGGAGGCTCTGTACAATGGACCAAAGTTTTGTGGCATGTACACTTTGACCCCCCCCCCCCTCATACATTCACAAAGGGTTAAGCAGATCATTTAATCTTTAGCAAATGACTAACAGGATACATCTTAAAACAAGGAGATACATTACACATTGGTCATTTTTATACATAATACATAAAGCAACATTTCAATTCTAAATGATTGCTGATGATATTTAGCTCTTTTGAAATAAGAGTAATTTAAGATATTTCAAAGATAAAACTGCTACTGTGAAATTCTACCTTCTGTTGTTAGTATTTGCCTAACCATTTATATTCTAGATTTTTTACAAGCTCCTAAAAAGAAACCATTAGTGAAGTATGTATTTTAAATGAAATGACAACAGTTATATTATATTTACCCTGCATCTGATTCACATAAATGTGTATGAAAATTTTAAACAGTACTCACACTCTGGCTTCTGAAAAAAGTAAAACATTTTTTGAAAAAAAATAGGTTCCACATATTTTAAAAAATCTGATTTATATATTTTTAAATTTTGAAAATCACACGAAACATGTCAGCTTTCAGTCTATAAAAACATTACACTAACATAACTTCATTGTTTACATCATGGCCTCCAACCTTCTCTTGCACTCATTCCATTCTCCACTTTAATTAACAATTTCATATTTATCATTTATTTAAAAGGTTTTCACTTTTTAGCCAGATTTAGTGCATAAAGTGACAATATTTTAAATCTTATCAAATCACAGAAATGCACGTGGTAATGAATTTGTCTTTATGTTGTCAATTTAAATAACTGGAAGTCTGCTGGAGTCGAGTATTCTGGTTACACACAAAGATCTTCAGTGATGAGATGTTTATCTTACAAAATTATGCTGAGAATTAGAAAGTATCCACAAAAAACTGTTAAAATTAGATTTTACAAAAATGAAGATAAAAAAGGTCTACAAGTTTTATATCCAGTTTTATCTGGAAATAATTTTAATTAACTGTGAAAAAATCACCTGCAATGCTGTTTATTTAATTCCTTTTCTTTTCAAATGAAACATTGAGCTGTCAAATTCAACTACTATTTGAGCTATAGGCCACACAAATATAAAAATGTCATTTTTTAACACAAGTATATTCTACCTAGTATTTAGGCTGAAACTATCAATTATTACATATCTATTTGCAGCTTGTTTATTAATTAAATTTCTGATTATAAAATAAATATAAATCCTGTATTCCTGTGATAAAACTTACATGAATAAAACTAAGTTGTTTTAAAAAAACACTATATATTGTATATTTAACTATATCATTCATAAAATTCTGAAGATACAGACAATGAATACATTATTTAAATTAAGATAATTCTGGAACTTCACCACACTGTTTAGTCCATGTTGCCATGTCTAGTCTTGCTCCAACTGACAACTGTGCATCTTGACAATAGCCTTGCAGTGTAATTTCTGTTGCAAAAGTCTGTCATGTCCAAAGCAGTTTCTCATTTCAACAGTCCAGATTGCATAAAAACCCATAGGTGAGGCATCTGGCAACTTGAAAAGTATTTTTTTGTATGGAATACCATGAATACCTATTTCATTCTTTATCTGCTTGAGGAGTGTGATGGTCAAATGGGAGAAATGACTTAAAGCCTTATTTTGGTGAACCCATACCCTTTTGTTGGTCTCATTTCCAGATGAAGATCTTTCTGAGTTATGTTGCATACTTTAGACTGTGAAATGTAGATGGCTTTTGGCATTGATCTTTTTTTCATGGATTCTCATCTGTTACAAGATGCTACACACTTATTACAAGGCTTAGGTACAATGTGTTGTAGATCTCTTTCTGGTTAGTCCAGGTTTCTCAAGTTAATACACATTCCTTTGTTTTATAATGCTATTAAGTATATTGGATATCTCCATTTTAGAAATTCTACATCCACAATCTTTATGATATAATGCATGAAAATGTCAAAATGTAGTTCTGGTGCATGCCATTCCACTATGACTTTAAATCGGTTGTGGTTATCATACGACTTAGAAATTTGCACATTAAAATTGTTTGAATATATCATACTCAATCACTTGTACCACCTATAATGATTAATACAAGTTATTTTGGAAAATATAAGTTAATATATGTGCATTCATGAAAATATAGGTAGTATATATAGATTGGAGCATAAATGACTGTAAAGAAACTCACCCATCACCAGCTGAAATGTTAACACGTTCTGATTTTGCACCTTCTGTTACAGAGTCTAGACCAAGTTCTGCAAGTGAGCGTAAAGCACTAAGAGCAGCCTGATCATGAGAGGCATCAATGGTTGGACCAGCACCATGACTGACATGAGGAGGATTTGTTGATAAAGATACCAGTGATAAATATTCAAGCTTATTACTCTGAAAATAAATTCAACACATATATCTTCAAACTAAAAATAATAAAAAGATTTTCTCCAAAATGTTTTTTTGTTCTAAAGTTACATTATAATACACAATCTATAAACAGGTACTGTGTCACATTCTAAAGAAGTTACTAATATTAATTTCTGATCAAAGCAAGCTACTTACAAAAATCAGAACTAAACATGTATACTGAGTAATAAGCAAAGCTAAATTAAATAGAACTTTCAAACTGTATTACTTTTAATGATCAGAATGCACTGTTTCATCATTTGGGCACCTTTGCTGTTAATATTTTTAGCTGTAAACCTAATTAACATATCATTGTTAACCACAAATTATTTCTAAACACATTAAACTTCTTAGGAATTTCATAAAACAAACAGATATTTTCAATTTTTTACTCCTAATAACTTATGAATTTATTTTCAGATACACTTCACATCCCCCCCCTTTTAAATGCTGTATGTTACAGCACCCAAATTACATTGAAAAAAATTATATCTGTTAAAACACACATTACAACACTTAAATAATTTGCCAACAAGTTTTAGATATTCCTTTCTGTGTTTCAAATTATACTAACATTGTTTTACACAATTAAATTTTGAACAACATTGTTTATTAATATGCTAACATAATATGATGGAAGACTTAAAATTTATTTGATCCTTGTCTTGAAATCAACTTTCCTTATATTGAAATTTTTTCAATGTTTTATTTCTATGAAGAATCATATTTTACAACTTCCTACAAGTTCACAAAATTAATTTTGATTATTAATAAATTTTCTGCTTTTGAATGAAATGTTCAATTTTTGTTTTTTAGTTACCCCCTGTGATTAAAAAAAAACACCAAAAAACCTTCATCAACTAACAGTAGAATTTGACATACAGCATTTGTTCAACATTATTCATGCCATTTCAAAAGTGAATGTTATGCTTTGCCTGAGTGTGCAGCTTTTCAATTAGGAGACAGATGAACACTTACACAGACACCACAGTTTGCAATATATATATATATATAAGAGGTAATGCTTTTATTTTAGTTGTATTTACTGTTTCAATATGTATTATGCAAAATAATACAAAAAAGTCAAATTTCTAGGATCTGTTTCTTGTTTTTGTATAACATTAATTTTTTAAAACATTTTCCTTTCATATAGTAAAAAAAATCATAGTAAGAATAAAATAATACCCATATATTTTCCTTAAAACAATCAATGTTCGATTTATTAATTTACTATAAACTGATTTTTTACCTTTGGAAAATCTCGAAAATGGACGTGAAAACCAAGAACGTCTGCCAAATACATGAGCTGCTGTTTTGGTCTTACTGTCATCTGAGTTTGTGCACAAACTACAGGTTTATGTCCAGACTTGGAAAGAGCTTCAGCAGTTGGTGAAGCTCCTAAATAAACAAATCTCTTTATACATTGAAAATAGGTAAAAACAAATTCCAAGAATGAATTATTTTGATATCACATCAACAAACTGGTGCTCTCATAAAAAATACATTACTGGTGAACAGTAAACATGAAAACAGATTTTCTAATAACATTATTTACAATATTCTTAAAATGTGAATAACTTATTAATTGTTTAAACAACTCTCTTCAATTATGTACCAGCTGCCTA
>NW_013665889.1:731803-732909 GCF_000517525.1 Limulus polyphemus
AAAGAATAGACTATTCCAAGCTTTTACTTGTTGTTTAACAACTCTATTTATTAAATTATATACAAGCTGCCCAGTGTCAGCTAACAATATGAAGAATTAAACTGTGGCAAAATGCTACAAGTTTTTCAAATACCTATAGAATGATAGGTTTCTTTTTTTTTTGTGAGTGTAAAATACTTAAATACACCAGTTGGATTTTTGATACCTCACTACTATAAAGGCTTGGTTGGTCTGAAGTCTCATTGATGGTAGTGTCCAAAGCCACTGACGAGTGGAATTCAGTCTGGCTCACAGACACACCCACCAATGAAAGAATAGACTATTCCAAGCTTTTACTTTTTGTTAAGCAAATGTTTGAACTAACATTTATTCAACATAATCCCTTGTTTGAATGGCACTCTGTCAAGGTATGCACACTTTGACCCATAACGATACATCTAGAGTTAACATACTGCTTTCATTATGTAGCAACCATTTCTTCTTTAGCCACAAGCTCTTTCAAAATTGATAACTTGTACAACAAACTAAAACCAAACCATCAAAAGGCATAAAAGTTTCATGACTTACCCAAAACACATTAAGAATATGTTCCATTTAGACTAAGTGTTAGTTTTATTAACAATCCTACCTATAAAAATGCAAAGCATCTTGATACCCCATTGAAACCTTTATCTTATAAAATTAATAATTAAGAATGCAAAATATTTCTTTACCAGTAATAAAGACTTGATTACAGACCCATCTGTTTGAAGCAGTTCTGACACTATATTGTTATATACTGAGTACCAGTGACTGAAGGTATCTCAGTAATTTGCACTAAATAAGAAGCACCTGTGCCTTACCAAAGCAGCTTAGTTCTCTGTTCTGTTCAATAATGTCACTCTTCAAAACCTAACTACATTATCATCTACTGTCTATAAACCTCTTAACACTCTCATTATGGGCTAGTTCAAATCAGCCGAGTTTGTGACCCCAAATTAACCTTTATATTTTCCATACTATAGCTTCTAGTATGTTTTGTGTATCTTCACAAAATTATGCAAAATTTCAGTAAGCATTAAAAATCTTTTCTAGTAAAAAAAAAAACTCTGAATTTCTAATGGATT
>NW_013665889.1:733605-737209 GCF_000517525.1 Limulus polyphemus
ACCGTTTTTCTTTCTAGAATGACTTACAACTAGTAACAATAAACTACATCTGTTTAGTACCTAAATAACTTAAACTCTTAACAGTATACATCTGTTTCTTCTTAAATTTTATTAACCTTTAAACCATGTCTAACTAATAATCCCACCACACTTGGCAAACTTGTAGCTCATATTACCCTATCCAATTATGTAAGGAATGGGCTACTCGTGAGTATACCTCATGAACATTTTTTATTATTATTATTATTATTATATATTTTACCTAATCTAACCTTATCTAATTTTAAAAGTTTCTAATATTTACATTTTAGTTACTTTTATAATAATAAATAAATAAAGAATAAACGTGAAAAACAAAAAAACATAGTACTTACTTAGATCTTATTTTATTTTTTGCTGTTGACTGTTAATGAAACCTAATCCTACATTAATGGTACTACTGTACTAAAAAATATCATTTAATTGAATAATACACCTAACAACACAGAATAACAACATATAAAAAGCAGAAAATGTCCTTTAACTATCATAACACTTCTGGCTTAACTATAGTTTAATAAAATACCTTTTTACGTAGTGAAAATAAAATCCTGTTAAATTTCTTTCATTTCTTTACTTAAAAACACCTGTATACAGAAATGGATGAAGGAATATCAAGCTGTCAGGAACTATTTTTTAGTTTATATATATATTAATGTAAATATATGGGTGTGTTGGGCTAAGGATTCTTCTACAGTAGGTGTCTGTGACTTGTTGGTGATAAATTTGAAAATAAACAAACAGCACGCATATATATATATACACACACACACACATTTGAAAATGAAATATACGTACAAAATTCTTTACACTCTGCTTTTTGTACTTCCAATAATTGTCTGCTCTTCATACTTCCAAATAATTGTCTGCCTTTTGTAAAATTCCACACAGGCAGGATCAACTAGTTTAGAACACCATGTGACGAGATAAATTATTCTCTTTATCTCTTTCAAACTGTTAATCTCACTCTAACATATTAACCATTAGGCCATTCACTCCCATGATGGTTAACTTTAAGCTTTCTAAAATATCTCTGACTAAACTTCTCTTTCACGTGACTTTACTTTTACTCTGTTTCTATCACTTAGGCCTTCTAGAAATCTCCATAGCCTTGACATCAATGGATTGCAAACACAAAATTAATTGATTAATAATACTAGTTAAACTAAAGAGTCTTTTATATCTGACACATGCATTATTTAATGTTTGTCACAAAGGTAGTTGTCCAATATTTTTTCTCTAGTTTAAACTTTTGCTAAATTAATTTTTCAGAAAACTACTCTCTACATCTTTTTCTGAAAACCATGGGCACATTTATATATAGAAATGAAAGTGAAAGCACAACAAAGTTTAAAAATCAGAAGTCAGATATTCTTAGAGCACCTGCTACTTTTCTTCATAATGCTTTAACCTAATTTTGTTAGATCTTAGCATCATGTTTTGTTTTTTTTTATAAATCCCAGTGCTTCACTTTCATATACATTTATGCTTTTAACTTTATTGCCATGGGTATCCTTTACTGCATACAACACTAGGTTTTTGTGTCTAACCTTGAAAATTTTATTACACTACCAATTAGTATAGCATAAAGTCTTAGCTAATAATCGACATTTTAATAGTATACAAGTTTTAACTTTTTAATTCTATAAGGCAATAAAAAAAAATCCTGAATTTTCTCTAGTATGACACATTTTCTCTTCTCTATTTTATCCATCACCCCTCCAAAAAGTACAAAATTCAATGCAAATTACTCACTATAAAATCGTCACTGCTCAGACAAACCATAATTTTTATAGCCTTCAATTTTGTTTGGTTACAGAGTTATCAAATAGAAAATCAGACCCCCTCCAGCCACACCCACCTGTCACATACTTTCTGTCAGGATTAATAGTTTTATCTTACTTTTAATCATATATTACCTACAACCAATAGAAAGTGAAGGTTTTCATCTATCAAATGATGTATTGTTTTACACTGTAATCTTAACAGATAAGCATCAATTTCACTTATAATACATGGTTCATTCCCATGGGAAAGTTAACGACTAGCTTGAATGAATTTGTAACTACTCTTGTCCCATAATTATAAAGCCAGAAAAATTTGAGAGTTAGGGGAAATTGTCTACTTTTTGCATGTTATTAGTCTATGTTTTCTGGTACATTATTTAATTAGATAAAAATTATTTAATGCATTACTAAGATTAGTATAAAAAAGTAGGGTCAAGTGTCATCAATAATCGACAGCAAGAAAAAGAAGATAGGGTAAGTACTTTATTTCTTGTTTTTCATGTTTATTCTTTGTTTATTATTATAAAAGGTAACTAAAATGTAAAAATATGGATCTCTTTAGGTTAGTTAAGGTTAGATTAGTTAAAATAAACAATAATAATAATAATATAATAAAAATATTTCATGAAGCATGCACATGAGCAGCTCAAAGTAGCTCATTGGTAATGTAATTTGATAGCATAACATGAGCTGCAAGTTCCCCCGAGTGATTTACAACACATAAATGGCACAAACAGTAGTTAGACATGGTTCAAAGGGTAATCAAAAGGGGTATTAAAACAATAAAATCTAATCAGAAATAGATGTATTCTTTTATAAGTTTAAAGCTACTTAGGATAAATGAATGTAGTTTCAAAAAAACTACAGTTGAAATCATTCTAAGAAGAAAAAAGAGGGTAATTTAGATTTTTATTTTTTTTTGGTGATTATGAGGTCAGTTAAATTGACCAAACTTGTATAGAATTAGGGGAGAAAATTACAGATAAAATATTAGCTTTACTGAAGTATTTAGGAGGTTTTAGAGAATACACAAATGAAATTTGAGATTTTTGAGATGAAGAAAAGTATTTTAATGTTAACATGAAAATCACTTTGCATGCAGACTATTCAAAACTAATACTCGATATATTCAATGAGAAATCTTATTAGTTTATTAAAAATACTTCAGTAAAAAATATTAATTTTTGTATATGAAAAACCGAAAGACTGCTAAATTTCGTGAAGATATATACACACTATATATTGTCTAATTGTCTCAAATTTATAAGGACTTTGAACGGGTACAAAGAGGTCATGTGGTCGGTCTAATTGACCAAGTTCGTGTTGAGAGAGTTAAATCATATATGTTTTTAATTTAATTTCATAAACAGTGTAAAATCATGTTTGATTAAACATTAAAACAGTTTCTTCGATAAAAATATTTTAAATTTAGCCATGCTAATAGATTACAATAACAAAAAGAAGGAATATGTTCTTAATATGATTGAAAAAAATGTAAATGCAGCTTTAAAGACACAAATTCATTCCTTGACAAGGTGTTTGAATAGGATAGTTTGTGGGGTAAATAGGAAGAAAAGAATCATATTATGTTACCCAGGGGCACAGATAGAAGATATAATTGATAGAGCAGGAGATATAAGGGGGCTAGCAGAGATGCAGTTTTTGTGGTGCATGTAGAGGCTAATGATGTAGAGAAAAGTAGGTCAGAGAAGCTAATTAGTATGTACAAGGGGTTAATAAAGGCATTTAAAGAAAAAGGCTATAACTTAATTTTGTCA
>NW_013665889.1:737761-745025 GCF_000517525.1 Limulus polyphemus
TCAGCTGCAAGGGTGAGCATGTTTGGTGGTTCAGAGATTTGAACACACGACCCACAGATTGCAGGTCAAGCAGCTTAGCCACCTGGCCATTTAGGAATAATGTATTAAAGATGGGGGGGGGGGAGTTGCTTTACATGTAAAATGTGAGTTACATCCTGTTGAAGTTGGAGATATCAGAGATAATAGCAAGAATATTGAATCCATCTGGGTTTCTGTTAGTGGATATAAAGAAAATAGGCATTTAATGGGAATTTGTTACAGACTACCAAATGATACTGATGATATTAGTGAGAAACTTTACAATGAGATTAAGATTAAAGTTGTTAACGTAGTCATAGTTATGGGTGATTTTAATTTCAGGCATATAAATTGGGAACTGATAGAGTCAAACCATGAGGGAGAAAGTCTTTTTAAAACTGTTAAAGATGGCTTTCTTCACCAATTACTAGAAACAATGCTATTTTACATTTAATGTTAACTTCAAATATAAAAATGATCGAGAGGGTGAAAATTGGGGAACATCTGGGTGCAAGTGATCATCGCTTTTTTAGGTTCAATGTTTTGCTGCATATGGAGACAAATTTCAAAAATGCAAATTTTGAAGGGATGTGACAAGAATTATCTGTTGTGAATTGGTCAACTGAATTATTTGGTGACATTGATAAGATGTGGAAATTTTTTAAATATTCAAGGTAAACATATTCCTTATAGAAAGAAAAGGGTAGCTGCAAGTAAAAAACCAGGCTGGTTTACAAAGAGTATAAAAGATAAAAATTAAAGAAAAGTATCATAAATTTAAGAAATTTAAATTGACTGGTATGACAGAAGATTTAGAAGATCAAAAAAATTGGTGAAATGGGAAATTAGGACATCATAAAGGATGTATGAGAAAAGGTTGGCTGGAAATGTAAAAATTAACAGTAAGGATTTCTTTAAATACATTAAGGTTAAACAAAATGCTAAGATGGGGGTAGGACCCTTGAGGGATGATAAAGGAAGGCTTGTGTCTGATGTTTACAAAATGGCCGAGTTGTTAAATTTGGTTTTTCTTCAGTTCTTGCTAACAAAGATTGAAGCAAGTGGGGTATCTCAGGGTTCAGTCTTAAGACCTTTGCTTTTTTTGATTTACATCAATAACATAGATGAAGGAATGATCAATAAGTTACTTTATGCAAATGATATTAAGGTCTTGGGTGTTGCTAGCTGTGAAGAGGATGCTGCTGATTTACAAAAGAATTTAGATAATTTAGTGAGCTGGGCAAATAAATGACAGATGGGTTTTAATTATAATACATGCAAGATAATGCATGTGGGTCATCATAATTTGAATTATAAGTATAATTTGAATGGGAATAACTTTAATAGTGTTATGAAGGAAAGGAATCTTGGTGTAATAATTGATCAGTCTCTAAAGCCATCCAAGCAATGTGCTGTTGCTAATGGTAGGGCAAATAGGATTTTAGTTTGTATCAACAGAAACATTGAATACAAGTCTAAAGAAGTTATAATTTCATTGTACAGGTCACTGGTTAGGCCACACTTGGAATATTGTGTTCAGTCTTGGGTTCTTATCTTATAAAAAACCTGAATTGTTGGAAAGTGTTCAGAGAAGGTTACTAGAATGGTGCCTGGAATGGAGGGGTTATCATATGAGGAGAGAATAAGATCTCTGAAATTGTTTTCTCTTGAAAAAAAGAAAAGTTAAAGGGAATCTGCTTGAGGTGTTTAAGATTGTATAGGGAATTGATAGTGTTGATGCATAATCTTTTTTCATATTTAACAGTGAGAATAGTAGGACTAGGGGAGACAAATATAAATTTTGGCAGGGTAGGAGTCATCTTCAGCTAAGATAGTTTAATCTTTCTAACAATGTGGTTGGCCTTTGGAATGGGTTGCCTTCGGGTGTTGTGGAGGCAGTAAATTTAAGTGAATTTAAGAAAAAGCTTAACATGTATATGAATGGTTTTAAGATTTATTTACTTATTAACAGTTTTAATTTAGTTTAAAGGACGGAACAGCTGAGATGGACCAACAGGTCCCATCTGTCCCAAAATGTCGTTATGTATATCTGTTCCTTATACGTTTCCACATTTCTTGATCAATCAGCACCAAACTTGACACAGTAATACAGGATGACATGAGGAAGGTCAAGAGGGGTGGGGTGGGTATATTTGGACTCTGAGAATAATAAAGTCTTATACACATAGAACAAAATAGTTGTTTCATTGTGAATAATGCAAAAAAAAATGATCTAGAATAAAAAAAATATATACATTAGATGAGCATCTTTACCAGAATCAAGCAATTCTTTTGCAATAGCTGAAGTTGTTTTTATTGCCATTTTGTTTCCAACTTCTTGATTCTGTAGTGGTCCACCTGGGGCTCTATTTAGACCTACAAAAAAAAAAAAAACAACAACAACTTGGCCTGAACACTTATTTAAGAAATTAAGGAGAAAGGTGCATAAATAAGAATAAGCATACATTCCCCTGTTAAGATAGT
Organism: Limulus polyphemus; assembly: GCF_000517525.1. Lineage (NCBI taxonomy): Eukaryota > Metazoa > Arthropoda > Merostomata > Xiphosura > Limulidae > Limulus > Limulus polyphemus. Next base: position 740,264 of record NW_013665889.1, read on the forward strand.
TACAACATGTTAATAAAAATATACCAATAAAAGTTTGAAACACCAAGTTTTACATATATGAACAAAATGTTGAGAATCACACTATTAAAACATTTTTTTAATTTGTAATTTCTTAAAATTACATAAAGAGTTTTATACTCTATAAAAATGATCTGCATAAGCTAATTCAGTGGTATGTCACTATAGATTTGAAATATATCTCTTTGGGTAACGTATTTAGCACCAACACATCTGGTTCAACATGTATTCCAATTATTTGGAAATGCAATGCTGCCATAGCAAAACTTATAGCAGGAACATTTCACAGCCCTTTCCAAGAAAGGATACTTATATACCAAGATTGGTAAATGATATACAACTAAAGGACACAAGATTTGAAGAATGGAATCTTTGATGATCTTCCCCAAAACATGAGAGCTTTCATGACAACATTTATTATACTATTACATTTTGAAACTATACCCTAAGTAACTCCAGAACAGCATCCTCACCTGGAAAGTGAAGGTTAGAGATGCAAAAGAGAGCTATACAATCCAAATAAACATTCTGAAAGAGCTTGGAATATTACCTGAAACTGGTCACAAATACTGATGGATATAAAATTAATGAAGGCTAATAAGTTGAAGCCACACTTTAAACTCAGTGGTTGCTTTCCTAAGAAAAATGGCTGAAAAAACTGCAATTACAGCAATCTCATTTGACTACATACATGTCACATTTTCCAATGCAGTTCAAATGGGCTTTTGTGCATTTGATCTATTTGTTGAAACATGTGGTTTTAGACTAGCTTGCTGTCCACCACAGAAGCTATTACAATGGAAAATTTTGTGTAAGGAAACAGTAAGTGATCATGCTGGTTGTAATGTCAGAAAAATTGCAAAAGGACTCAGCTTTCACCAAGTACTATGAAGTACACATTGGACAGGCCAAAAGAAAATCCTTTCCTACAACAAAAAGGCAGAGCATGGAGAAAAATGCTCAGTGAAAGATATCAGATGACTAAAATCAAATCATTCAGAAAATGAAAAAAACTGCACAGATAAAATTTCAAGAGGATATGCTCATGAATACTGCAGAAAACTGGCTTTTGGGGAAGAGTAGCAACAAGAAAGCCCTTACCATCCAAAGAAAATACAGTAAAAAATACTAGCTTTTGAAAAAAAAAAACAAAACAAATCTTGGTCATTGAAAATGTGGTACAAGGTGTTTTGGACAGACGAGTCTAAATTTGAATGGTTTGGTTCCAACTGATTCATATGTTTGTTGAATAGTCAATGAGAGGTAGCAGAAGGAGTACGATGTGCCAGTCAGTCAGTCATGCAGGAGGATTTGAAAATGGTGTTAGTCATTTTCACAAAACTGATGGATTAATGAATCAGAAAAGCATTAGTTGCACAACACAGAGCCTCTACAAACAGCTTCAATAAAAATGGAATCAAATTACAGCAGTGGCTTTAAGAAATTACATATAACAATGCTAAAAAGATGCCAAATTATTATTGTTGCCAAAGGTGGTCAAATTGAATATCAGCGTTAAATGTATTTGCACAAGTTTCCTGTAAGATTAATTTGCAATAATTACGAGTTAATTTGAATAGCAAATTAATTACTATTTTACGTGCTCATAGAATGTCAACTGTTCATGTTTTTATAAATTTGCATATTGCTGTAGGTCTTTTGCATCACATCAAATACACTGTAAAGAAAAAAATGTATTTTTAAGTATCATAAAAAAAATATGGCTAACACTGGTTCAAGTAATATTATTTTTTTCATAGTGAACATAGTTTTTAGCTAATGTTTTCTCAAATTGCAGGTAATAAAATGCTGTTGCTTAGGGCTAACTCTTTTGTATTTAATTTTACGACTGACAATATTCACACAAATTTTTTTCATTCAGATATTTTATCATGTTTGCAAAACATTTAGCCAAGCAACTTATATTATCTAATGAAATCATTTATGGTAAGTCTAGGAACAACTCTTATGGGCTACCAATTTTATTTACATTTTGTAAAGGATATCTATTAAAAGAATAGTTTTTACCATACCAAATAAACGTGGAATAATTTAATAACAAAGATGTCAAGTACATAGCATATGTGCACAATAGTAAGGCTTCATCTCCTTTGTAACTGAATAATACTTAACACAGAAATTATGATGTGCTAAGTTATCCATAACTTCTTAAGTTCTTTTATCAGTAATTCCATCACATTCCTCATGTAAATATTTGAAGAATTACCAGCACTAGGCTTCAGCTGATCAAAATGGTACATCTTCAATCCCCCCATAATCTCGTCCACATCAAGAACAAATATACAGATTCTGTCCAATATCTTGAAAAAGTTCTAAATTCTCATTAGTGATTTTTAAGGCTACACACTGAAATTTGTAGATAATTTAATTAAGATATTTTGTGCTTCTCAACTTATAACTTTCTATATCTATATGTGGGAGATTGGCATCAAATTACAATTTGGGCACATTATAACTCACTTTTTTGAGGGGTGTAAACTTCACTTAAAAGTTATAAAATAATGGAAGAAGAAAACCATTTTTAATAATAAATTTCTCACACTATTTTTTTCTGAAAATAATGCTTGTTACTGGCAATATCATAACCTCTATAATATAAGATAGTTATCAAATTATCCTTATATCTATTAGATATTAAGATATAATTAGTCTTAAGGTGAGCTAAGATGTTTGATATTAAGTTTAAAACACAAAAGGTCAAGATAGTTTCACACCATAACAGTCTCAAATACTATCCGATATTAAAATATATATATACATATATAAAAATTCAAATCACTTAAACTTTCCTATTCCCCCTCACATAAAATGTTATTCTGAAACATATTTTACCACCTCTAAGGAATCCTGTATATGTTAGTTTATGATATGTTCCTATTTCTAAATTATATCCAGTTATTAATATCTAAGTCTAAAAAATGACAAATTTCAGATATTCTTTTCTTCAACTGTAAACTTCATACAAGAATATTGTTTGGTTAGATGCTCTAAAAATGAAATAACTTGTTCTTTTTCCTTAAATATAACAAATGTATCATCCATATACCTATAGTATCTAACTTGTTCATCAAATCTTAAATCTGCCAGTTGTTTAGAGATCTTAAAACTATTATTAACTATATATTCTTTCTTTATAAATGTTTGAATTTATTATTAAAACAAGTCCAAGAGATAATTGTTTATTTTTCATAACAGCTGTATTTGGTTTCACTGAAAAGGTGCTGAGAAAAAACCCCCAAAAAACGTGTTGCTGTAAAGTTTTACTACAACATAAATGGCATTTACTATAAAAGCCAGATCATAAAGGTATTGGATAAGGGAAATAATAGTTTTAACATATCAAAAAGTGTGTTTTTCAATTTCTATTTTTACATTTTTGTCACAAATTGTCTTTTTGATTCACAAAGCCAAGTAGTTTTAAAAGATGGCTGATTTTTTAAATCTAAATCTAAATATTTGATAATCTAAGTTTTTTTGGCAAAATTTCCCAGTATATTAGATGTTTAAATCTGAGTGGAGATTGTAAGGATGTGCACAAGCCTACATGTAGGTGAGTGAAAATGACGTTGAATATACCCTCAAATTAAGAAATTTGTGACAAAAATGTAAAAATAGAAATTGAAAACATCTTTTGATATGATAAAAATTTCCCATATCCAGACTCACACAATAAACTTGTTCATCAAATCTTAAATCTGACAGTTATTTAGAGATCTTAAAACTATTCTTAACTATATATTCTTTCTTTTCAAATGTTTATGATCTAGCTTTGTAGTAAATGCCATTTATGTCATAGTAAAACTTAACAGCAACACCTTTTTTTTTCTCAACACCTTTTCAGTGAAACCAAATACAGCTGTTTTATATTACCTAGCAGAACAAAAATATTAAGTGGACATTTTCTTACTTGGTAAAAAAACTGTTATATACTACTTTTAAGCACAAATGTATGCAATAGGCTATTTTCACTCAATCTACCATGGGGTAGTGAACTCCAGTTTTTAGCATTTTAAGTCTGTAACCTTCCTGCTGATCAAACAGGGGATAAGTTAAAACAACAATATAAGAAAAATGTTTCACAGTAGCCTAACACAACACATTACAAGTAAAATACAAGATAAACCTCCTACTCTAATAACATTCAACCAGTTTAGGAGATTTAAGTTAGTCCTAAATTGATATACTAAGCTAAGAAAGTAAAATAATCTTTAAAATAATAATAAAAAAAAACATTAAACATTATAATCAATATTGTTAACTAAAGTAATGCTAAAGAATACAATATATTTTACTTAATGGACCACAAATACTACAAGAAAAAGTTTGGAGAATTTTTCAGGGAAGTTAAAGATATGTATTTCAGTTTTGATATACAACTGCTGAATATGTATAGTAAAATTATTTTTCTAGAGTTTTGTTCTTTGATTTTCTCTTATCAAAAATGCTCAAACAGTTAATAGAAAAATAACATTTACTATTCTCTTGTACCTCATTTTTAATCATCACTTTTTTTTTCAGTACTTTGGTGTCAACATAAGGAAGCAAGTGAAATCAATGTCAGTTTTACAAGTTGATCTAAGTCTATAAACAAGGTTGCATTTAGAAAACAAAAACCTTAAAAATTTATAACAAAATTTGTAAGATATTAGGTATTTTGTGACCACTTTTGCAAACACAGTTAGTTTCAACAGAAGCGTGAGGTAATGCTTGGGTGCGACTTTTT
>NW_013665889.1:746009-747733 GCF_000517525.1 Limulus polyphemus
AAAGCAAATATTACAAATGCATTTCCTGTGCATCGAAATTTCCAATGGTAAACTTTCTACACACTGTCAGAATGAATTTACATATGGTGCTGATAACCTCAGTAACAGTACTGAACCTTATTTTGTTATAGTTAACGATAAATAAATATATATAAATGATTTGTCTGTTAATCCCTTGTTTCCCTTATCTCTTTGGACAGACTTTGCTTTAACATGTATATTCATCATATGACGAGTTTTGAAAACACAGCAATATTTTTCAATACTAAATTGCAATTGTTTGATCCTGTTCAGTTAAAAACAATGTTTGAATTTCTAAAGTGCATAATGTAATAGCTACAAAATTATTAAAACTATATTTAATAGTTATTTCTTCATTGAATGTTTGTTTAAAATCTAATAAAACAATGTCCCAAAAACACGTAGGTGATACACATACAACAGACATACCATAAAATGAAATGGTTAACTCAATTACACACCATCTGTAGCCAAATCAGGTGGTGTTGACCACATAAAAGCTAGCTCTAGCTGGGACAGGCTCTGTTTGATACACATTCAGATGACTAGTTATAAATCAGTTCCACCTTGAAAAACATTTGGTTGGTTATTGAACTGCAAGTCAGCTTAGCTAGCAAAGACTAGTATAAGAAGCTATGGCAGCTAAAAGTCGTTTAATCAGGGTTTACCACTGAGATCACGTGTAAAATATGGTTTTGTGACATGAAAAAATCATCATTCATGTTCATATATATAAACACACACACACACACACACAACTGTGATTTCCATATAAAATTTTAAATTAAGAAAGTAGTGGTCATAAATAAATTCCTTTTGTTTCTGAATAATTGTGTATGATATAATCTCCATCAACAAACTCTGCTACTTACTATGTAAATTACCATATACACATATAAGCACACAGATAACTGTTCTATGTGCAAACAGTAATTTGAGTTTCATATAAATCAAGTTGAGATATACGTTTGGTACCATGAGAGGCAGGCTTGGTTTCTACATGGATGTGAGATTACTCGGATGAACTCTACTTTAGTTTTACACTTTCCTGCAATTGACACTGTATTAAAAAAAATAATATATATATATATATATATATATATTGAAGTGTTTCCTTTCATGACTCTCACTAAACAGAATTGAAAACTTACCTCCTAGATAGCCTGGACCTTGACTTACATCACCACTTAGTCCTGTTGTATCAGGCATCAACAGCAGACCTGGAACTAACTGTCTTCCTAATTTCCCCTCACCATCCATTTTTCACTTACAACTGTTATAAAAATTATATTAGGTCAATATTATAATGACAAACAATAATCTACCAATAGCAACTTCAAAGATACCAAAAAGAAAAAATATTTTCTCAATGAAAACTAACTTTAGCAGTTACATTTGTATCCAAATATATAGATATTTAATAAATATTGTTATATGCATCATTAGCTCGTTCAACTGCAAAAGAAAACAAAATAAAGTTATGTATATGCAGTACTAGAACTTTGATTAGAACAAAGTAAATGAATCTTAAATTTTGAAATCAATACATTTATGATGTGAGTGATTTAAATCTATAATTTTTCTCTTTAAAAAATACAGTAAGCTTCAAGATAATTTTTAAAAACAAAACTTATTTATCAAAGACTAAACTAAATATTTTATACAAAATTAATGCACTTATGATTTTATATACTCGTGGAATG
>NW_013665890.1:0-7997 GCF_000517525.1 Limulus polyphemus
GTTTAAAAAAAAAGATCCAACTATATTAATAAAACAATAACGTTTCGTTTAAAAAAAAAGATCCAACTATATTAATAAAACAATAACATTTCATTTAAACAAAAGAAAGTTGCGAGTATATTAATAAAACAATAACGTTTCGTTTAACAAAAAATCCTCTTTTACGAAGCGAAATTTAAAAGTTGTTTTAGTTTGTTTTTTTAATCCTCTTACCTCGTGCCCATTTCTTGTGTAAACCAAATTTTTTGTAGGTTCGAAAATCATGACCCGATCCTTGATCCAGTCAACCGTTTTTGGGATGACACTTTTCATGGAACGTTCGCTGTCCTTAACAGTTTTTAACCCAACTCCAACCAATGTCCAGTAAGGTTGATAATAATGAATCTGTAATGTTTAACACTCTTGATTACACGCCTTGTTTGTGTGGTAGAGTATTGATTTCTTGTTAAGTGCAATTCAAGAATTTCTTTCTCTCTTTCTATTTATTTATTTTTTGATATCTTGAAAATTCTTGACTTTAAAACTTCAAGATCCAAGCTTCTATTTTTCAATAGGAATACTAAAACAAACAACAATTGGCCGTCATAGCAGTCAGTGTATTATGAGAAAAGCATGTACTAGTTGTGATAAATATGTTTTCAGTTCCACCGAGCGAAGCAAGGAAGAGCTGAGTATAAAAATTGAGGTACAGTTATTATTCACGTATGTGCTATACATATTAAACCATACCGGTACGACATCAAGGAAAACTTTCTGTCTGTCTGTAGACGCATCTCCTCCTAAACGACAGATCCAGACCAAACTTGGCATGCTAACTTAGTAATCCAAAAGCCAATCAAATTCTTATTAAACTACCTGTATATTGAAAAATTAAAATATTTTATAGAATAAACCCTATATCGTCTCTGCAGTAGTTATTGTAAATAGTTGAGTTTGAACAAATCTAACAGCACAACAAAATTCCACAAGTCAACTATTGTAAATAAAATTTTCAGCATTTTGGCTTGTTTCTTATAATAACAAAACATACAGTAATAAAATATCTAGCTGCAACGCAGAAAATAAAGATATTGCTGCTGTTTAACTTTCGCGCTCTTTCCTGATTCATGCCATTTAACTTCCAATTTATAGGGTTAGAATAAGCACTTAAGCCTGAATTAGAGAAGTATTTCATAATTAAATATTTTTAGGATAGTTTTTACTTCTTGGTGTAGAATATAATTTTTCCTAGAAGCAAAATTCAAGATTATTATTAAATTTAATGCACTAAATGTACCAAACTCAGACAGTATAAATCTTGACCGCATCTCTACTGTGAAATGGGCTGCTTTGAATAAGAAGTGACGCAACTGCTTTGCCATTTCTGCCAAGTTTCTCGATTCAACTACTACACCTCCTCACTTCCGATCCACTTCCTCTTGTCTTGCAACAATTTTCTTGGAGGATAAACGTTACTGAAAATCCTCGTAGAGATTTTGCTCATTTTTTAGCAAATTTGCGCGTGTTTCCCACATTTTCAAGACAAAAAAGACGGATGAGTGCAGTCTACTTAAAATAACAAGCAAAACTTTTAATTAAGACATTTAAAATACATTACAAGAGCTTCAAACAGAAAGCCGATTATGGAGTGAGAGCTCACTTTTACTTGTAGACTTTCACAGGATCTGTGGGGCTTTCACCAAGGGTAGAGATGGGTATGTAATTTGCCGCTCAAAAAATTGGTCAAATTGCATATCTACTTAATTTTAGATGTTGCACTTTTGTTAGATATAGATTACAAGAAGCAGTACTTTTATTTCAAATTTCATTACCCTGTTGTGTTTATCAAAAACGCACTTTTTACATATATGCATTCACTTTTTATGTTGTGAAGTTAAAATACTTAACTACAACAAAATGCAATATAGTTCTAAACAATATTACGCTTCATTTCCAATAGACCAGCAAGTAGCAGAACTATAGAATTGCATTTTAAGAATGTAAGGATAAAAGCAAAGAGGAATATGTAATAATTTATCAACCACGATATATCTACTATATCCATTGCCGCCGACACCTTTCGCGAAATGCCAAATAAAAATCAACATTGCGTTCATTGCACCCTAGTATTGATTTAACCAATTCGTGTACTGTTTACTAGAATGTAAAAAATACAAAAATAAACATTATAATCCCACGAAACCTTTGCTTTAATACTCAAGTTTTCATTTTACAGTTTGTTGACTAATACTTTTAATATGTTGAAGAGTTCTAACCCTTGCTTATTAGTTGTGATTATGCTAGTGTCGAGAATTGTTGGATACTGAAATTAATTATTCTTGTAGCCTTAAGTTCGTTTATTTTCCTTAGTTCCATAGATTGGCTGAAATCAGTTTGTGTTTTTTTAACAAATACTCTTGTAAAGTTTAGAATTGTAAAAGTCCAATAGACACACTTATTATTTTTCTTTAATATTCTAATACTTACAACGCTAAAGGAAAAAAAAATTAACAAGATTTGACAAACAAGATATTGATATGATCCTGAACATACTTTAAAGACACTTTTTAATGTGCTTGCATTTAAGTTTTAAAAGCAACAATAAACGTCAGTAGTAAGGGAGGCATTTGCCATGCAACCCGCTAGAGGGCGCCACATGCTTTGTCGGAGGGAGGGGAGAGGGTGTCATCAAAGATGATGAGATCATAGTTCCAAAGGTTCCACAAGAGGGCGCGCCGTTAGGGATGCGTTGCTAGGCCGCCATAACAGACGGCCATGACGTCATAGTTCAACAAAGTGTCACCAGAGGGCGCAAAACTAACTTATGGAGGGCTGAAATTATAGTTCGATACCAGACAGGAGGCGATAATGGATGATTACGTAATAGTACCACAAAGTAGAGAACGTATTTCTAGGCCACCATGACAGGCGGCCATGACTCATACAATATATATCTCATCATGTCGATAATTAATCATTAATTAATTAAATCGTTCCTAAAAAGGATGCTTAACACTAATCAATTAAAACTTTTGGAACTATAATCTCATCATTTTTTATGACACCCCTCTCCCCTCCCCCCAGAGAAGCATGTGGTACCCTCTAGTGACGTGCTTGGCAAGTGCCTCTCTTACTACTAACGTCAGTAGGTAAAATACCGATACCATCGATAACATTATTGCTTTGAAAAAAACAACTCAACTCAGCTGCAAGTACCTATACTCTGACAGTCCAATACATAGTGTATTTTAGCTTTTAGGATTATAAAGCTACGACAATGTATTGTTAAGTTAATATAATATATAACATTTCTTGCGTTGCACATTGTATTTGATACCAATTCTTCACAGTTTCGCTAATTAACCAAGCATTATCGACCTACGATCGGGGTGATTTCAAGAGATGACCCTATTGAACACAATAGCAGTCTTAGCTAAATTAACTTCTCTTGTTATTGGTTGTTTACGCAGTACCTCATTAGGTTCAATAATGGCTATGTTGCCTTTCCCAAGACGGGAACCGAATTTTGCAGCCATGGTGATTCCTCCTGAACCTCCTCCTACCACGACCAACTTGTAGGTTTTCTTCTGCTCCCGAGAAGAAGAGGAAGAGAAAGCTTGTGAAGAAACCATTCCACATATTCTACTCTGTGCTTTTGAAAAACGTAATGTGGATACCATCGTTCTACAAAACATATTGTCTGTTTGTTAGAACCGGCTACAAATCTGCAGGAAGAACAATAAACTCTTTTTTTTATTTCTTTTTTCAATAAATACTAATAATTAATATGATTGTTTTCTGTGCATTGGTACATTAGATAATACGTTTAGTCAAAACAGATATTCAATGAGATTAAAACATGTCTATAGTTAGTTATGTAAATAAAGCACCTTTTTTAGGCAAAATCAATACTTTACTTGTAATCAACCAAATACTAGGACTAATTTGATAAATTCAATAATCAGTATAAATAATCAATTTCAACACGTTCATTAATACATTCACTGTACATGAACAAGTTAGAGTATATGTATTTTGTATTTATGGCAAAACTACCAAGACAGTCCATCTCCATCCCTAAGTTTGAACGCCTAACAAGAGAAATAACAATTAACGCCTACCAAGAGAGAAGGCAGCCATTTAGCAGCATCCTAGTTGACACAATCCATGCTAAGGGATTGACTGTCACTCTTATTGACAGCTCAGAAATGCGGGTAATTTTTTGTGGTATCGCACGAACTCGAAATAAGCTTACCAGTTCAAGATCCTGAGCTCTACCACAAACCCAACTCGCACTCAGTTAGATGGAAGGATTAGTTTGTGGCTTTTTTAATATTGTTTATCGCTCAATTCCATTTTGGGTTTTGGGTATAAGACCTGTTTAAAAATCATTATTTCAATTAAAATTAAGATATGGGCACAGACTTGATAAACAGAATTTTTTTTTGTTAAAAATGTGTTTAAAAAATAGATCTATAGTCGGCTGAATTATTTCGGCTTCGTTTGTTTTAGAGCAAAGTCACCTTGAGCTATCTGCTGTGTCCGCCGCGGGGAATCGAATCCCGGATTTTAGCGTTGTAAGTCCGTAAAGTTACCGATGTCCCACAGGGAGATTATTTTGGCACGACAAAAATAAATTATAAAAAAAAGTACTACAGCACTTATTTGCCCCCCAGTGGCACAGCGGTATGTTTGTGGACTTGCAACGCTAGAAACCGGGTTTCTATTACCCGTAGTGGGCAGAGCACAGATAGCCCTTGTGTAGCTTTGTGCATAACAAAAACAAACAAACAAGCACTTATTTAGTAAACTTAACCACTTCAGGTACTAGGTTTTTGAATTTTTGCTATTAATTTTGTCGTATTCCTTTAGTAAATATCGTAGCATTAAACCCAAATTTATCTTTCATAAGAAAATAAGTAATTGTATAATAACTTTTATGGTTACTTAAGTTTACTTCTTCTCTTACATATATTACTAAGTTACTAAATAATTTTGGAGCCACACAATTATGCATAATTTCTTCGTAAAACAACGGATGGAACAATGTATATAAATCCTTGATTTCTAACGACAAAAAATTCTCCCCCCCCCCCAGTAGCACAGCGGTATGTCTGCGGACTTACAACGCTAGAATCCGGGTTTCGATACCCGTGGTGGGCAGAGCACGTATAGCCCATTGTGTAGCTTTGTGCTTATTTACAAAACAAACAAACATAAAATTCGGTTTTTCTTTCCATGTCCCTCGATGGAACAGCAGTAATTTTACGGACTTACAACGCTAAAAATTGAGGTTTGATTCATCGCAGTGGACATAGCAGATAGCCCAAGTGGCTTTGCTCTAAAACAAACAAATCTATTTCCATAAATGTACCATACTTCATTATATGATTAAGAATTTGAAACATATATATGTCTTATTGAAATAATATTTAGTAATCTATATTTATGAATTTAAAATTTAAAACTTGTACATTGAATTTATAAACCTCTTTTGCATAATAACTTTATATGTTTTCTGTTAAACACGAAGCTACACAATGAGCAATCTTTGCTCTGCCCACCGTAATATCGCATGATTGTGTACGAAGTTGAAGACTAAATTGTGTTATATATTCAAGCTCCCATTAATGCCTCACGTTGACGACTATCAGCTGAAACTAAATTTGCACACGTTACTCGAGAAAGAATTTGTCAGTTTTCTTTAAAATACTAAGCCTATTGTCTACCGATTGTAGTGTAGTATATTGGCCAAAATAAATTAGTTTGAACAAACCATTGAATGAAAAATCGTTTAAGTACTTCACAAATTCGAAATAAAAATCAGTCTTCCAACAACAAATATTGTACTTAAGGAGCATGCGGTGCACGTGCAGGTAAGCTTGATGTGTTACGGGCTGTGTTATTGACAATGAATTTCACAGCGACAAGCGTGAGATATTTTATTTAGTTACATTTCTTCATAATGAGGTTTGAATTTCAAAAGATTATTACCACTGAAAAAATGTTGTGTAAAATGATCCATTGATGCCATTTACGGTCAGACAAGACAAGCAGATCAAGCAGTATGTTGCAGACTTGTTTAATAAAAAACCCACTGGCTACTAAACTGTGAGTTCCTTGAAGTGTGATGTCCAGACTGCAGACAATATACCAGGTCACAAATAATGTTAGAAAACGTTCTCGCAATGGCAGACCACGCTCCACAACCTCATGTCAGGATAGATTTCTTACTTACTTGATCAAGCGCAGGCTGGGAGGAATAGATTCCATACGTCTAATCTGAGAACTTGTTGGCCAGTTTGCTACACTTCTCACACTGCTACATTATCATGTAACACTGATGTCAGATCACATCATATGCCAAAGACGTCAGTGGCATCCAGTTCTCTGCACACAAGAGTTAAGGTTCATAACAGTCGCCTGCTTGTGCGACGAAAGCATGGCTGACTGGATAAGCTTAAAGAAGGATCGGAAATAGCTCGGAGGGACTATTATGATGAATGTACGTATTCTCATCATCGTTGGGATAAAATCTTCGCTCCCATTGTATAGGCTTTTCGCTGGTGTCATTGGTTCATATTTCATCCTTCTGGACGATAACGTGTGACCCCACAGAGCACAGTTAGTCAGTGCTATAGAGCGCATGGATTGGCAAACACTATCTGTGTCCCGACCTCAATCTGATTGAGCACATGGGGGACGAGCTCCAGGGACAGATCCTTCGGTGCAACAGAGCAGCTTAGGGATATACTGGTGATAAAATGAGAAGAAAAAAAAACATCTCAAACACGATCACTAGACTTATATCCGGCCATGCAGTGACGCTTTTTTGATAACATGTGGTAGAACATAATGGTTATTAAACTACAGGTGGCACCTCTTTCACAACGAGGACACTTTCTTCTTTTATATTTAACCATGTTGTTACGCCGAAAACAAAAACATGGAGAATCAATTCTTATATGAAACACCTATCTTAATTTCCTAAGTGTTTTTTTATTTATGCACAAAGCTACACAATGGGTTATCTGTGCTCTGCCCACCACGGGTATCGAAACCCGGTTTCTAGCGTTGTGAGTCCGCAGACATACCGCTGGGGGGCACTTCCTAAGTAAGAAATAAACGTGGAGCTAACTATGATAATAAATTATAATTTTACAGTAGTTTGTTTGTTTGTTTGAAGTTAAGCACAAAGCTACACGAAGGGATATCTGTGCTCTGCCCACCACGGGTATCGAACTCCGGTTTATAGTGTTTTAAGCCCGTGAAGAATAGGTTTAGGCTATTTGTCAGTATCAAATTACATAATACATTTTCTGTAATTGTTAAGTAGTAATAATTACGCAATTTCACTTAAGTAAAAGTTTAACGACACTAATTTTTAAATGCTTACTAAAAACATAAGTTAGAAACTATGCAATCACAAAGAACTACTAATCACACCAAATCCAGAAAACTAGAGTTTGTAAGTTTCAGTCTAGATTTAGTGAAGAAAAATCAAATATATGAGAGATAGATAGATAGAGGTAGACGAATCTTAACAAGCCTAGGAATAAAATTTAACTTCTTATCTAGCAGTAAAGAATGACTAATCGTTTACTATTTGCGCTGATATTGTATATACTTGTGATTTATTAAACCGCATATGTTTAACCTATGAACAAGATTACATCTACCTTACACTTTATACGAGTCACTAGAGTCGATCAGCTCTAAGGTAGTACTACTATCTGTGTTATCTCTGTTCGTAGGCTTATCCCTAAATGTGTGTTTATTGAACAAAGTATAACAAGTACATTCACAAAGTTAAAGAAAAATGTCACCTGTTCTTGTAGAGATTATCAATAACCAGATCCATAATATTCCTGCTTAATTTATGTCACCTGTTCTTGTAGAGATTATCAATAACCAGATCCATAATATTCCTGCTTAATTTATGTCATCTGTTCTTGTAGAGATTATCAATAACCAGATCCATAATATTCCTGCTTAATTTATGTCACCTGTTCTTGTAG
>NW_013665890.1:8799-11614 GCF_000517525.1 Limulus polyphemus
TGACGGGATAAAATAGTGATATATAGGGTAAGTGAAGTGAACAGGTCTTTTTCAGTTATAGTAGTATACATCGACAACTCTTGGGCTACTCTTGTGGTTGGAGTTGACAGTTATAGTAGTATTCATCGACAACTCTTGGGCTACTCTTGTGGTTGGGGTTGACAGTTATAGTAATATTCATCGACAACTCTTGTGGTTGGGGTTGACAGTTATAGTAGTATTCATCGACAACTCTTGGGCTACTCTTGTGGTTGGGGTTGACAGTTATAGTAATATTCATCGACAACTCTTGTGGTTGGGGTTGACAGTTATAGTAGTATTCATCGACAACTCTTGGGCTACTCTTGTGGTTGGGGTTGACAGTTATAGTAGTATCCATCGACAACTCTTGGGCTACTCTTGTGGTTGGAGTACACAGTTATTCTTATAGCGTACCCACATCCAAGTGTAGAGCGTAATTTTGCGATGACAGGCCTCGAATCATGAATCTTCGAATTCTCAGGCCGAGTACGCTAACTAGTTTTGGTTCTCGCAATAGAAGCACAAGCAGCTTAATACAATTTATGCAACACAAAAGAATGTTAACGAGTGATAAGAATATAATAAATTATCTCCATAATTTAGCAGTTTTAACTTTGGGTTCATTACACAATTACGCCATTTTTTGGATAATGTTAGTGTATTTAAAGCACTTTAAATATGGTCTCTTCTCACGACGTTCGCTTTTAGAACTCTTTAAAAATGTATTTTTGAGGGAAGCTGAAAATATAGATGCTGTTAAAACGTTACAGTGGAAAACGAAAATACCTACCTCTCTAACGACGAACTCTTCTCTAGGGTTAAATGTTTATCTCCGACTTTTCTTTAAGAGATTTTGTATAAATGCAGTCTAAGAGAAGGATTGTTTCTGATAACACCAAGTGTGGTCACGTGGCAATATGTGCTGTACATGTTATATTATTACTTCTTCTCGTGATAGTGATGCTATCGGTAGAAAGAAATTCTGTCGATATTTATTTAAAGTACATCATAGATTTTCTTATTAGGAAATTCATAAAGGAAACAGAATTAGATACTATATTCAATAAACTCACTAATTTAGTATTTATAATTCTCTACAACTTTTACAAAATAATTTTACATTAATATTTCTAATTGTTCTTTAAATTACTGTTTCATATATGATAATAGAAACTTTTAAATATTCGCAATTGTCTATTCACGCGCTATCTGAAATTACTAAATATTTGATATATCACGTGAACAATTTTAAATTAAAACAAATTTATTGAATAACATTCATAACAATATGCCTCCCAGTCTGAGGACTTACAATGCTAGAAATTGGATTTCGATACCCGTGGTGAGCAGAGCACAGGTAGATCTTTGTGTAGCTTTGTGCTTAATAACAAACAAAAACATAACAGTATATGTATATGATTGATAAATACCGTAAATTGTATTCTCACTCTACGAAATTATTCCCATTTAAACATACAGCTTAAAATATAAATGTAGTTTTAGCTAAAGTAAAGAATACATCGACTTACAAACTTACTTTCCTGGATATTTCTAAAAATATTGTTAATTTACAACTCGTATTAGGAAAAACATGAAATCTACAATATTGGAAATAATTATGGAAACAGTGAAAAAAATGGGCATAAAATGCAAATAATATGGGAGTGCTTCCCTCTATTGTACGAAAATGAACAGCACCAGAGTAAAGTCATGTGTTGATGTTTTGAAAAAAAATCATCTTATAGTAAGAGGCGTATGGAAACATTGGAGACAGTACAGGAAACTAGTACTGTTAACAATAAAAGCAGTGGAGGTGGAAAGCCAGAATTATTCAAAGGTAACGTTAAGTTACTCATGACTAGTTGTAAGTACAGGTGTGAATGTTACCTCCAGAACATAAGCACGAATTAACCTCAATGGATATGTAGCTGCTCCAAAACCACCAATCAAAAGGTTGAAATGCACATCAAGTCTCAAACCACTGGATGAACAAAGCTGGAGGATGGTGCTCTTTTAAAGATGGATCCAGATTCAATTTGTTTTGCAACAATCAACGATAGCTTGTTCGACTGCAGAGAAGAGAACTGCATCTCAGCCAACGTACAACATGTGTCGTGCATCACGATGGTAGCCATTACAAGAGCAGGCTGCATTTCAGCCAGCGGTGTTGAAGTTCTACACAAGGTTGATGACCTTATCCATCAGGTCATTCATTAAGGAACAAGACCTGTTGGGTAAGGATTCGCCTTCCGTCAAAACAGTGATCCTCGAATAATATGCAGCAGATATGGTAAAACGAAACCTAGAAGAAAATTGAGGCCTATTGAACATCCAAAACCGTAATTTGGCTCGAAAAACTCCAGATATGAATACTATTAAAACTGTGTGGGTTTCTATGGAAACTGAGAAGATGAAACAGCAGCCAGAAAACTTGGCTGAATTGTGGAAAGTAATACAGAGCATTTGGAATAATATTTCATAATTATACATTGATAAACTTATAGTAGTATAAAAGCAACTGTACTGTTCTGTTTAAGGTCACTACAAAATATTAGTGCATTGTACAACTTAATTGCAATGCTTTTATATTTTCTGTAGTAATGTAATGTGATAATGATAAATTGACCGTTCAGTTGCAGTTACTCAATGCTTATAATGTCTATATATGTACCACCTGTGTGTTTCCGTAATTATTACTGTATAAGGCGTACACAATTAACGAAAACAACAGAGAGAGTTGTCTTATAAAAAGTAATAAACATTTCTAGTTTTTCTCACGTAAAACTATTTTTTT
>NW_013665890.1:11635-50919 GCF_000517525.1 Limulus polyphemus
AAAACAACAGAGAGAGTTGTCTTATAAAAAGTAATAAACATTTCTAGTTTTTCTCACGTAAAACTATTTTTTTTTATTTCTGTAAACTCCCAGTGGAACATAAGGCCGTAACAACACCTCACCAACGGAAAGTTGTTGTTGCGGTTACTTGTAGCAGGTTTGGTTTTTACGGGGTGGAGTTGCTAGCCCCGCGCCCAACCCTCCTCCTGGACTTGGGAACAGGCAAAGGCGGAGGTTGGCATGTTTGGTGTGACGGGGATTCGAACCGAACCCACGACCCTCAGATTACGAGTCGAGCGCCCTAACCATGCCTAACTATAGCAAATTAAAATATTGCATGGGAAAGCTGTACAGCTGTTTTTAAATGTAGTATGTTACTATGATGATTCTGTAAGCAAATACAATGTTTACGCAACTTTTACATTAGAAGAAGTACAAGTATTTAATTTCTCTGTGTTTTGTTAGATTAACAGATATTTCGTAATTTTCGTTGTTTTATGAGGACGGTAGGCATTTAGTCTTTCTGTGATCATTGTTATTGTTTTAGCCCGATGGACAGGCACTTAGTTTCTCTGACTTTTTTTTTTATTACACGGACAAGTACTTAGTCTGTATGTGACTGCTCGAGGGCTATCTGTGCTAACCGTCCTTAATTTTGAAGTCATAAACATGAAGAAAGACAGCTAATCAACATTACCGATCGCCAGATCTTGGGCTATTTTTCTCCAACGAATAATGTTTGTTTGTTTGTATTGAATTTCGCGCAAAGCTACACGAGGGCTATCTGCTAGTGTAATCAATTGGATTAGATCAAATGTAGTTTGTTAGATTGGGGTTACAGACTGTTATCATTAATGAACTTTTCAAAAATGTATGTTTCAAACTGTATTGTAAATAGACAATATTTAAACTTAATCAAAAAAGTGTATATTATTTCTGTGCTTGTTTTTGTCATCTGGTAGGAATTTATATAATTTTTTGTCCTGTATCTTTATTTTTCTAAGAAATAGTTAAATGACTCCTGAGTAATAAAGGAAAAATAACGCTATTTACTAAGTTATTTTTGAAAACCTGAAAAAATGCAGATACGTATATTTATGTGATCTACGAATAATGTTTTTATTTTTAATAATCGTAACAACAGGTGGTAGCACAAGTATTTGCTGCAATTAAGAATGAAGAAGTGGGCATTGTTGAGAAGACTGAGAAAAATTGTAATGTTTTGTAAATGCTTTCATTACCACTAGTCAGTTATTGTAAAAGATTTATAATAGTTGGTTTATATGTGACAAAGTGGTATTAAAAAACTTTACAAAATAGTTTTACATATATTATTAAAACTTATTTTAACAATGCTTTATGGGAAATTTGTCACAGACAGAGAAACAGCAGGATATCAAAATTAATGTTATGTAAATATGTAAGGTTTTAATTATGGATGGGATAACCGAAATGAAATTTGAGTTAATACAGTTATTTGATAACATAAAAAGTTAATGACTATAGCAATGATAAACAATTTTCATTATATCTCACTTGTTTGTTCTATTCTGTAGGAAAATATACTGTTATGCACATTAACATATACAGTACCGAAAGACCATGGTTTAGTACAGTTATTTAAAATATATTTTTGATACACTAACTAGCTTTTGACCTTTTTGTTTTTTGGTAATCAACAATAAAAAGTAATATTGTTTTAAATTATTGGTAAAAAAATTGCAAGTTGTAAATGTTAAGTATATAGCTTTATTAATAATCATTCAGTTACAAAAGACTATTGTTACGGCAGCGGAAGTCACGCAACGCTGGGAGCATGCGCGCTGGAGTTTCTCGAAGGATCATGAATTTTCCTAGCAACTCTAGTTTGTTCCAGGCGCTCTCTGTTTTAGTACATAAGCCCGGCAAATAAAGCCAGCGAAAAAAGATAGAATTGCATAGATAGATAGATATAGATAATTGAGTGAAGCGAACAGTAGGCACCGTAAGTAAAGTGTGTGAATCGCTGTGAATTATAGTGTGTGTTTATAAAAGTAGTGAAGTTAAAGTGCCTGTGGAAATTCTGCGTATTACATAGTTGTATCGAGAAAGAATAAACTAGTTTTATTTAAGAAAGGACTTTTATCGCTGAAGTTCCTCGGAAAGAATTTATACCGGAAATTAACAAACGAACAGAGACGTAACACTATTAAAATGAAAGTTGTTTCTATTAATAATAATATTTTATTTTTTATACCTTTTATTAAAGTTACTATTTCACTTGATATACCTAAAATATGCAATATTTTTGTGTGGTTGATTGAGATTGATGATTTAAAAATATATTTCATAACCTTGGCAATCATAGGGCCTAATCTACATGTAGGGTAGTTTTGAAAAACGTTTGAACATTTTTATTTTATTTTCATATATGAACATAAAGTGCTATTCTGGCCGAAACAGTAGATTGAAAAATGCTTTAGAGCAACTTGTATAAAAGATTCTTTCTATAATAGAAATACATAATAACGTACATAATAATTCTTCGTTACTAATATTCTGAAGTTTTTCTAGCAACCATAAATATATGTGATACAAGTTGTAAATAATTTATGTAATACATAAAATAGATAATTGGGAGAGATTATAATTCAAAAGTTTAACTTATGTCTTGTCACCAACAGGCAACAATGCCTTATGGTTCTGTTAAACATTTCCCTGCATATTTTGACAAAATTCAAATCAGAGATGTACGTTAAACTCCATACATTTTAGGTAATGTATTTTAGCATGTGTACGTGTTTAAAATGTAACCATAATTTAGATGAAATGGAAATATATTTGGAAAAATTAAGATATAGTTTTAGCTGTAGATGAGAGCAACAAATATAAAGTAAAGAATTAACCTGTAACCTTAGCCATTTAGTTGTTTTCATCATTAGCTTACAGATAAAATACCAACATAAAACAAAAACTGAAGGGTTGATTTGATGAATATTTACATACTGTGTTTGTACTTAAGCTTATGATGAAATATCAGATCAGTCGGATATGTATGTGTGTGTGTCAATATATATATATATACATTTATGTTTAATGGTTGTATTCTAGAACTGGCTGGTTTATTTAACATCATTACGTAGCTAAAATAAATAAAATATAGCTTCACATTTTTGATTTCTTTACTGAAGCTATTCTAATTGTCAGTACCTACTCTATAAGAATAATTTTAACCTAAAATTTTGGCATAAATTAGGTAACTGCCAGTATTTACAGTTTCTTGGTGTCCACACCAGCCTAACAGTCAATAGAAGCTACTCGTTGAGAGAAACAGTGCTGCCACCTGTAAAACATTGTCAGATGGATTAAAAACTATATTATATGCAACAAACACTTCAACAAAATATGTGTTTGCCAAAAACAAAATTCAGATGGCATGATCTCCACCCATAACATTTATGGTTGGGTGATAAGAATAATATGTGATGGACAGCTTCTATACCTTGAGATCAAATTATGTAAAAACTACATCCTGTATTTCTTAATAAAAGCTCATTATTGTAAGTTTAGTGGTGTCATCTTTCAGAAGCCTTAAACATACAAGTACAGCTGCTGCAACACCAAATCTGATAATTCCTGTTAGACTTTTAATATCTAGAACGTTTGTTAAATGTCTGTAATACATATATATTGTGTGTATTTATCATATATACATAATAGTAGTTAAGCTTGCTGAGGGCAAACTTGTGTACTCAGTTGGGTTTGTTTTGCAATTTCTTTTTTAACCTTTCATACTTTCTTAATATTATGATAACCTTTATTCAGTCAAGGCTGGGGACAATATAAGCAGCTGCATGCTAGAAATATTGTATTTTCAAAGCAGTTTGCTCCAAGTTGTTTTGGTTTCTACAATGGCTTTAAGATGTGCTTTTCCATCTTCACTCTTCCTCTGCTTTTATTTAGTGTGTTATATCTAACTGTAAAATGTATTGAACGAAAGGTTATATCTCCACAGTAGATTATCTTCCTATTATCAGAATCCACAAAAATGGTACTTTTCATAATAATTTGGCTGTTTGTGAGGACAATTCTGGTTAGTTATGAGACAATATATAAGTAGAGTGTCCAGCCACGATGCTGGATATCTCACATAAAATATTGTACTTTAGTAACTTTTATGACCTATGCACAATTTAAAGTTGGACAATTTACTTTTGAAAATAATTCAGCCAGTCACAATTGCCAACAAACATTTATTTCTTTGCAAAATATGTTTGTTTTTTTTGTACACAGGTACAATTCACTGTGCAATGACAAAATCAACATACACCTATGCACAAGGATTATTTTTGGTTTGAACCCTAAGCAGCTTACAGTTGAAGAGTTCCAAAAATAAACCATCTTTAATTTCTGTGTTGGAATATTACTATTCTTTCATCAGCTCACTTACCCTTTTCACTTACTACCTAATTGAAAAAATTGATTAGCCCAATACCTGAAGAGTCGGCTTTACAGAAAACTACTTATTCCCTTACATATTCTAAAAATGCCTTTTAATAAACTAGCTAATCTGTCAACTTCTAATATTATTAATATGCTAACTTCTTTACTACAATGGAGTAATATATACTTTTGACAAAAATATGATTTTCCTTGAATAAAGGATTTTAGTTTGTCTTCAGATAATTTTTTTAAGAATGCATCTCCAAGTTCTCACTCAACATTGATGTACACTGTATATTAATAATCTTGATAAAATTTTTTCTATGATTACTTTAAATGGCTAAAAACACAACAGTTATTCTAAATATCTAAAATGGTAAGTCCACACACAAAGTTCTTTAAACCAACAAGCCATATGTTTAATGCTGAATAAAATAAATTTCATATGCACCATTTCCATTAATATTTTTAGGCTTTTAATAATGACAAAAATCACTGCTTTCTTATGAGCTCTGCACACTAAAATACCATACTTTTCTGAGGAACATTTTTAGCAGTATAAGACAGCAGCTTTTATGGAAAAACAAAATATCCTCCAGCGACTGCTTTGATCCCATTAGTGCTCAAAAGTATAAAATAGCAAGTCTTCTAAAAATGTGGGTAAGAGCTATGTTGAAAGACTGCTTATAAAATGAAATATTTAAACCATTGAGCCAAATTTTACATCTTGAACAAAAGAAACAAATACACACAGTGAAGAAGTTAAAGTATTCTGTAAAACAAATAAATTTGAGGTTTGAATAAAAAATTCTAATATACACTTAATACCTAAGTGATAAGATTTTATATAGAAAAAAAGTAACTTTTCACGACAAACAATTTTTCATAATCTGTTACATACTAAGAAATTTGAATTGTTTGTGCAAAAGCATAGTAGCACTGACTGATAGATATGTTTTTGAGCAAGTTTTACTACACTTTATGTATTTATGATAAATATTCCAGATATATCATAAAAACAGACTCAAATGAATAACAGAAGTTAGTGTCTTAAACAATACTTCCTAAAGAAATATTACATTTAAAAATCAAAAAGATGTCCAGTAATAAAATAGAGAAATAAAAAGTAAAAATATAAATGCATACACACGTTCATGGGAAATTGATGCATTTTCAGCATTGGAAATAGTATAAAATATGTCAGTTTTAAAAATCAAATGTATATATATTAAGATGAAAAAATAAAAATAACATTGTAAATTAATGATATGAACCCAAATGTTAAGCCACATTAAAAAATTGTTTTCCCAAAGGAAAAAAAAAAACACACCAGGTGACCAGTTTTTTTTTTCAGACTTATAATCATCTTTTACCAGGGTTGCCCAAGAAAGTAAAGTAATGCTTATTTGTGCCACCGAGTGCAGCCAAGCATTTGTCATGTATTCATCAGTATTTATTCTAAACAATATTATTGTTGCCAGTTAGAGAAGTAAGGTAGAAGCCATGTATCCCAGCTGCATGTTACAAAACCAGCTGAAAATTTAATAAACATTACCAGAACTTAATGTATAATTTTGCGGTTCATAAAATTATGAATAATACACTACTGACAAACTTAAATGCAGTTTTGGAAAATTAAGTTATTTATGACAATTAAAACAAGAATAGATTTATGCTAACATATCTTGAAAAGACCAAGAGATAGAGGAACACAATGGTTAATGTCACAGTAGTGAGCAACTTTCTTGCATATTTCTTTCTTTATCACTAAAAAATGCTTATTAAAGTACCTGAAATCACAGAATATCATATTTCTTCACCTCATGACATCACAGAAAATATTCTCGTGCTATCTATTAATTAGTGTATTTAAGCAAAATATTGTTCTATAACTGAGTACTTGAACATTTCAAATGGAACAGTTGTGAATTCAAAACACTTCAAGTTCTTTCAGGACTTTATATTTGTACATTTCAAGATAAAAATACTTCTACAGAATGAACAAAGATACATATATCTTATGCCTTAAGGCAATAAAGAGTTCTTTTTTTTTTTGCTGAAAAACTGGCACCTAACTATCTATCTAAACATTTGTTGAAGGAGGTTTTACACTTAGTCACAGTCCAAAGTTGTATATGTACAAATGCTTTTAGTAAGAAAATTTACTTTGTACAAAGACTATTTTTCATAGAATGAGACTGTAGGTATCATAGTATATATTTTAATTACATTGGGATTAAAAAACCTACATGAATTAAAAGATTTTAAAATTTATATACATTTACCATCTTTTGTTGTTGAGGACATTAATCTTGGTTATTTAAAAACACAAAGGTTCAGTGTTACGTTGTGATATTTAAAGATTGTGTGGTTTTATATACTCACCCAACTAGATTATAAGAAGATTCTTAACTGGTCTACAGATCATATCAATTATTATACCAAAATTTGTTAGGTTAAACAGATGACTAAAACCTATAAACACTACCTAAATATATATATATATAGGTATACAAGGCATTCTAAAAGTCAGTTTTTTCCCATCTGGATATCTTCTGTGATGAAAGACTGATCATGAAAATGGTCCAAGTGTTACAAAACCAGTTATTTTTCTACTTCAATGGATTGATTGATCACATATTTATGGTTCTACAGTTTTGCTAGAATGTCAAAAGGTATATTTCATGTATAAATCCTTTTTCATTTGTGCAATTCACCTAAGACAAAATGAAATTCAAACAGTGTCATGTGAACCTAAATACATATGCATTTAAAGATATATGTATGAAAGCAAAGATTTTTTAACACTATCCAACAGAAAGCACCCTTTATCTATTAATAAAACAAAACAGACAACATTGATTCCAAAACAGTGCGATGATATTCTCTCATGAACAGTGGGCTTCTGGTTATGGATGGGTTAATCGGGCGGAAGAAAGCTAGCTAAATGGTACTTGTTACAGATATGTGGCCGAACATCTTGATTCTGAAAACAAAAAAAACAAACCAAATTTAGAAATGTTTTAAGATACTTTAATGTAAGACTTATCCAATGTTTACATGTTTGATTTTCATAGTTATTAAGAATGATTAGTCACCAGGCTAATAAATTTCACAAATGACTTACTTATACAAGATACATTAGTGCCTGAAAATAGCTATCCAAAATACACAAACCTTAAACATGTTCGAAACTAAGGAATGCACAAGTAAACAAGCATGTGTCACAATAACAGTTTTCCATAGCAAGATCTTATAGAACAAATGAAAACATTATTTAGGAGGCTTAACAGAGTAAGAGTAAATTATGTTATGATGGAAGACAGTAATAAATTTTTGCTAATTCATCTCTGCTTTGTCCTCTAAAGAAATTAAATACTTTAGCTACATTTAATAACACTAGTTGTAAAATTCAAACCTGGTATATGAAACAAATACAAAAGTTAGTAAATTGTCCCATTCAGTGCAACCTAGTATTACTTCATGACCAACAAAGAATTTCAAGTGCAGTAATAATTTCTTCCACTTTGAATTACTTTAATGCAACCTAATATTACTTCATGACCAACAAAGAATTTCAAGTGCAGTAATAATTTCTTCCACTTTGAATTACTTTGATGCAAAACTAATGATATATAAAGGTTAGAATATTGATTTACATTTTAATATCAGTTTAGTATTCAATATAATTATTTAACATAATGTTTTATATTTTCTAGTTACCCATGTAAATGTATGTGCTTCTAAGTAACATAACAAGGAAATGTTCGATCTTTTAAGGATTCCATCAACCCCCACCCTTGAGAAAAAGTAAGAACTTAAAGTAAACTTTATTTTTCAGGACATTACCGATTCCTCTGTTAAATTCTTGTAAACTGCTAGCCTCCACCACTATCATTGGCAACTCATTCTTTAAGCCAATCACCCTGGCAGAAAAATAAAACACTTAACTGGTGCTTAGGCAGACTTTTCACAAATCTTAAACTTCTGTCTTCTAGTTCTATTGTTTTCAGAGTATAGCACAATGAAATCCGAGGACTTTATCCTATTGATCTACCAGATAATCTTGTAAACTTCAATAAGATCACCTCTTACCCTTCTTTTCTTAATAGGAAATAAGATCCAAAAACTTAACGTATACCCATAAGATAACCCTTCCATTCCCCAGAATATCATAGTAACTCAGCCACTCTAATCCCTTTCCAATAAGACAATATCCTTTGTTAGATAAGGAGACTAAAACTGTACACAGCATTCCATGTAAGGCCTAATTAATGAATTTTATACAGATAATTACATCTATTTGACTTATAATCAACATGCATATAAATAAACCTAAAATTCTGTTAGACAGTATGTTGGACAAACCCTGACCATCCTTAAAGAACAGCTTAGCAATCATAAATCTTCTATAAAGACTAAAAACAGAGACCCATCCTACTGCTTATGCTTTAACACTTTCATCAGTAACGTGATTCTCACCGAGATTGAAACCAAAAGTCAACAGAGAAACAAAAGAGACCTACTGGATTAGTATTTTAACACGTTCACAACACTGTGCACCACCGGTGGTACAGAGCACCCTTTAGATATAACTGTACCTCATATCTCGAAAGTCCTATATGAAGCATTTATTTTATAAGGATGACTATAATAAAGCCACGCCTTTCATCATGTACTACTTGTGGAGCACGAATGCCATGTTGAAAGGACAACAGAAATAAAACAAATTTATATGATTAAATCACTTTATATTTTCAAATTACATCTAGAGATTGGCATTAAATTTTTCGTTGTGAGTAACTGAAGCAAAAAAACACTAATTGAGACTTTTTTCATAAATAAGAAAACTGTTATGAAGACTGTAATATAATAAGGATAGAACTATTATCATCCACAGTAGGGATTATTTTATTTGATGTCACTTTTTTATACCCATAAAATTGTGAAATATTCATATTTCTTCTAAAAAAACGACAAGATTAAGCTGAAAAAAAAAGGAAAAAATATTAAATATTATGATCATTTGATTATTATTACTTAAATCATAGTGTGCAACCACCAGTGGCACATGACAGCCAAAGCTTAAATGGGTAAAGACAGGACATCATGTACCACCAGTGGTGCACTCAAGAGAAAGTTTCCAATGCAATCATTCTGTCAAAAAACATAACATAAAGCCATAACATTAGCTGTATCTAAGGCAAAGTTCACAATGAGATCTTACGTTCCTATTGCATAATTAGAGAAATCACTTACACTGCAAACATATTAAACATTGTCACCCCATATGGTTGTAGTATTCTTAAGTAAAGAATTATTACACACAGATGAGTCAAACTGCAGTAACTAAAATCTAGCTGGCACTGATGTTTGAATAATAAAGGCAATTCATTTCAGTGTACAAACTAACTCATGATGGAGATGAATTTTAAGATGTAAAAACAAAAACAGGTTAGGTGATGCAATACAAGAAGGAACCAAAAATGTTGTGCATGCTAAAACAGTTGAACATGGAATAATACTGTTTATTTGATTGACTATTGTTTACTAGCTAACCCAACAATAGATGGAGTTGGCTTTGCTGCACAATAAAAAAGACGAATGATCAGACAACCAGGACAAAGCTAACCCAAGTACAAAGACTAAAATACACGTATATCCTGTAAGAGAACAAAGAAGTGATGCTTCTTCAACTTGAATCAATCAAACACACGACTGCAAATTGACCACTCTATATTCTCATGGGAAAGATGAGCTAGCAACACGTGGAAGTCACTTTTCACTAATTTCCAGTCCAACAATACCATAAAGTACGGTTAGTTTCTTATGGAGAAATGTTTCAATCTGAAGGTACAAGCTTACAGTGGTAAAACTGAAGTGTTATAGATAACTAATGTCTGGGAATATTATAGAAAGACTAAAAGGTATGATAACCATGACTACCACATAGTATGAAACTTAACCCCTGTAGTAGTGACTCCTGTCTTTTAACTAAAAATTTTTGAAAAATCTTAGAAAACCCTATTTTGAAACAAATATCTTTACTATTGAATGAATAATGTTTGAACTCTTTATTCTTAATTAAAATTATTTTTTATCTATGTATTATGATTTTCATTTAATATCTACTAATTTCATTTGCTCATTTATACATGTATTATTATTATTGGATTTCATTTCTTAAATTTCTTATTTATATTTCACTCATCCACTTCCTGTTTCATTTAGTGATTTTGTTGTTAAATCTCCCAATTGTTTTGTATATTTTCTTGCACAAACAAATTTTGTATCTCTGAGCTTCCTCCTTGTTTTTCCCATCACATACACAAACAATATTCTTTCATAATTCTTAGAAACGCATGATGTCTCACTTCTGATAAAATGACTACATAACCAGACAACGTTCTTAACAAAGGTCATTTGTCATTTCATCCTTAATGAAGGAAAGTTCGCCTTCCAAAATCACTTGAGTTATTAGGGTTTTTTTCTGATCAAACATTCAAGCTAATTTTTTTAGTTTGTACACCTTTTTTCACAATGAGTTGAAGATATGTACAAACCAGTATTTCGATTTGAATTCTGTATCTTTGCCTCTTGCTATATTATTTTATTGAATATTCAGTTGGTATTATTATTATTATTAATAACTATATGTATATATATACTGAAAAGTTATCTGAATGATATATCTATACTTAATATGCAAAGAAATATTTAATCAGCCTAGTTAAAAACTATAACTGACTGCGACTAGGCCAATATTTTAAATTATTACACTTTAACATTAATTTCAATATAATACTCATGACTACAAACAGAATAAAGTCATAATTATGATATTTCCAAAATTCTGCCCTTGAAAACATAATATACACGCAGTTTTTCAAATAAAACTGTTGGAAGATAGCAATGTTATGAATTTAGATACAGTTTATGAATAATTTTACATTACAGTTAAGATTTAGTATTATGCACTTAAAAGATTATGTACTGATGTGTAATGAAGTAGGCTTGTATAAAATCAAGAAATAAGAAAAATACTATGTATATATATAAAGTATTATTGAGAGTTGACATTAATCATCAATATTGAAGTGCTTAAGAACTTTTGATAAAACTGGAAGAAAAACAAGGGTTAATGACAATAAATGCAAAATGTTACTCATTAATTTGTAACCATTCCTTAGACTCTATCTAGTTGGGTTGAAGCTAGTTTTAAATGGTTATTTGAAATGTCACATTTCATCTTCTATACTGAGGCCTTCTTTAGATCTGACCTTAAGGAGGCTTCAGTCTAGACACCAAAACGTCATCTCCGTTTTATTCAACAGGCAGTTGCAGTCCATTAAAGTTATCAAACCTATATGTTACAGTTGACACACAGTTAAATATTTACATATACAACAACATTAAATGCAACAGCTGAGTTCAGTTAAGTTACCTCTAGGTACTACTGTATGCTAGTCTTTTCAATAAAACTCCTTAAAAAATAAATTTGTGATACTTTTCCCAGAAAACTAGTTATCAACTTACATCAAATAATATTGATAGAAATCTCTAAATGGAAGATATAAAATACAATATTAATATTTGAACCAAAGTTAACATAGCTTGGACACAACTGAGGCTTATATGAAATCAAGTTAGTTACCATAGCAACAAGGCTCTCTAAAAATGGTATCAACTTCAACAATTCTTTGTCATTTCTGTCAACAAACCAGCTTTCTATTGGGATGCCATTTTCAAGCTAGAAGAGAAACGAAAATATTCTTGATTTGATAAAACTGACAGGATAAATTTTACTTCAACAGTTGACTTTTAGTACAAATTTTAATAAGAAAAGCTACTTGTGTACACAGAATTACTTACTCAATGTTTTATATGAAACGTAATTTGCTAACTCTGTGTTTGATAAATATGTAAATTTTCGAGTTTAAATAATTTCTTCCACCGGCAAATGTTTCTTACCATTTTTCATTATTTCCCTTTAATCATGTTTCCCTTCAAAGCTGATTAAAAATGTGTTAGAGTAGATATGTTATAGTAACATCAAGGATCAACCTACTTCATTAACTGTCTTTTTAATTTGCCATTTTAACATCTCTGTTAATTGAAGTCCTTCCACGTCTAGGATAATTTGGCAACATTATATTTCAGCACTGGAAATAGCAACTTTTCTTCTCGGGTTTCTATTTTCCACAGCCCCCTTGATGTTACATGTGAGAGAGAAATGCTAATAACTATTTGTTTCATAATTTTTGTCTTAAGGGCTATAAGTTCAGAGCCATCCTAATTATGAAGAGACAGACAAACTAGAAGGAAGGCAACTAAGCAACAGTACAGGCAGCCAAATCTTGGCTGACCCAATTGTGAGATTTGACCATCAATCTTAAAGCAAAATCATAACCCAAAAATTCAATGTGTTTCTTGCAGCAACAAGTAATGAATCATGGATTCTTTGATTCACAGTCTTGGCACACTAACCACTTAGCCACACCCAGCCTAAATGTGGTTTCTTAAATGTGTGGAAGGTATTATTGTGAACTGACATAACAATTCATCTTACTGTCACCTGTTAGTCAACAGACAGTTTATGTTCCAGCATTAGTGTTAGGTACTTCATGTCGCACTGATATTCTTTGGAATTAATATAAAAAAAATATCTGGTGTTGGCAAAAATAAAAACTACAGATATTATTGTTCTTGTAGCTTTTAGGTCAGTGGTACTTAACTTTTTTTTGCCTGCAACCCCAAATTCTGGCTGTGGGGCTAGCTCAGCAACCCATGCTTTCAAATAGACCCTCTTCGTGCAGTTACTGTTGGACTGTAAAGGAAAGTTCAGACAGCCACTGGAGACCCTTGGTGACCCACTCAAAATGGCTTTCCAACCCAGTTTTGGGTCACAATTCAAGGGTTAAGAACCACTGCTTTAGGTATTTTAAAGAGGATGAAGATACTGTAACACATTACAGAGAAGCAAATAACAAATACATGTAGGACATTACAATAGAACCAGGACAGGATAACACTGAGTCTAAACTTATTTGAGTAGTGTATACAAAATTAACTGCAAACATTATTATAACGTTTCTTATAAATTTCCCTGAAAGTACTGAACTGGAAACATTTCCATTGTGTCAAGTTGTTGTTGATTTTTACAAACATATGTATTTTGTTAAAAAACTTAAATAAATAAAGGGAAATTGTGTTTCAGTATTCAGCATTTTACATTTTAATATTTGGTTAGATATTCTGATTTGTACCTGAT
Organism: Limulus polyphemus; assembly: GCF_000517525.1. NCBI lineage: Eukaryota > Metazoa > Arthropoda > Merostomata > Xiphosura > Limulidae > Limulus > Limulus polyphemus. The sequence continues at coordinate 25,329 of NW_013665890.1, forward strand.
AGCCAAAGGCTTGTGGTGAGTTATCCACAATAACAGTCTTTGAGAGATCACGACCTAGGATGCTCAGATCTTTGATATAGTTTCCACTGATGCACACACAATGTTCCCTGAAGAGTCTAAATCTGTTATTCAGAGAGTAAAATAAAAATAAACTTACCATAATACTTTGTTTTTGTAATTTAACCCTAAAATCTGAAGTTTATCGTTAAGAAATTCATGAATTTTTTGATCATCACAGTATTTGGCAAATGATAAAAAAAAAAACACTTAAATTAATTTTCAATGATAATTTAATTAGTACTAGAGCTTTTGAAGAATACAACTGTTGTTCTCATTGGTTCACCTCTCAGAGAGAAATATTCATTTGAAAATAAATTCTTCTTCATTTTGGTGAATGTCCATTGCCATTTGCAAACTAATTTTCCAACAGAAGACATATTTTCAGTGATAAACTAATCAATATACACAGGGTTCTAGTTAACCCAAACTCCTGGGCCCCATATATATATGATAATTTGTCAGGAAAGCATGAGATTTGACCCACCAAGCACCAAATACACGCTTCAAAATGAGTAGGTCAAAGTGTGCATTTTACAACCTTTCACAGAGTTAAATTCAAAATTTAATTAAACTATTTCATTATCAATGTATATGAATAAACTCAGCATCAGAACGTAGATAATAAACCAAAGTTTAGTGTTAAAGTTTTAAGTTCTTAATTTTATAAGGAAATATTTTTAAAAAAATTCTCAATCTCCCCTAGTATGAGAACAGTGACATTTGTTATTCTTGTCTTCCCTCTTCTCTAAATTTTCTACCAACCCTCCAAGACGTACAAACTTTAACATGAATTACTCATTATACTGTCATCGTCACTCAGGCAAAGCATAATTTACATAGCCTTCAATTTTATTTAGTTACACAGCAATAAAATAGAAAATCAGACCCTTCTTGCCATGCCCACCTGTCATATCCTCTCTTTCAGAACTTGCCAATAGTTCTCTCTGACAAATAAGATTATAGTATTTATAACCAATAGAAAGCCAAAGTTTTTCTCTATCAAATGATACATTACATTATGTATTCTGTACAGATAATTGTCTATTTTCCTTCCAGTTCAAACTTTATTCCCACAGAAACACATCGACAAGCTTAGCTGAATTTTTAACAGCTTTTGTCCCAGTTAGAAAACAAGGAAAATTTATATAGTTATGGAACATCGTTTCCTTTTCACATATTATTCTGTGTTCTTTGGTGCATTATTCAATTAGATAAAAATTATTTAATGCACCATAAAAAAGTAGGGTTAAGTTTCACCAACAGTTGACAGCAAAAAAGAATAAAATCCAGGTGAGTACTTTATTTCTTGTTTTTTTTATGCATATTCTCTACTTATTATTATAAAAGTAACTAAAATGTTAGGTTAGATAAAGTAAAATAAATAATAATAATTTTATGAGGTATGCTTGTAATAGTATGTGCATTGTGTAATTTGATACCATAATGTGAGCTGCATGTTCCCCATATGATTTGCAATTTATATGGCATGAATATTAGTTAGACACAGTTCAATAAAACAATAAAATTTAAGTATAAAAAGATGTATACTGTTACAAGCTTTAAGCTACTTAGAATGAACAATTGTGGTTTTCTGTTATAATTTTCAGTCACTCCAGAAAGAAAATAGGGAAAATTTAGTATCATTCCTAATTTTGTATGGTGGTTAAGAGGTTGGTAAAATCAACCGACCTCATATAGAGTTACGGTCGTCAAGAAATTAATGTCACTTTTTTTTAGATGAAAAAAACCCAAACAAGTTATATATCAAAACAAAACATTTATTAAATGAAATAGTCTCCATTCTTATCAATGATGCTTTTCCATCATACAATCAGGTTTTTAATGCCCTGATTAAAGAAATCACTTGGCTTTGAAGCAAAAAAACATGTTGATGTCCTCTTTAACACCTTCCATAATTGCATATGTTTTCCCATTAAGATGGTGTTGCAGTGAAGGAAAAAGATGCTAATCTGATGGTGCCTTATGTGGAGAATATGGTAGGTGGGGGAGAATTTCCCAACCCAACTCCATAATCTTGTCAAATGTGCATTGTCGTGTAGAAGAACACCTTTCCGATTGACAAGTGAAGGGAGTTTCTGATGAAAGGCTTGATTTAAAGATTCCAGTTGCTGACTGCAGATCTCTGCATTGACAGTTCACTGTGGATTAAGTAGTTCAAAATGAATTACTCCTTTGATGTCCCACCAAATGTGGATGAAGTCCAGGTTTTGAGGTCGGAAGTGGTTTTTGTCTAGGACTGAGCCATTGTTTTTGGCATTTAATATTTGCAGAGAGAATCCATTTTTCATCACCTGTGACAATTCTGTCCAAAAATGGTTTACGCTCATTACATGCCAGAAGAGACAAAGCAACATTCACACGTTGGAAATGATGATCATCAGAGAGCTCATGATGCACCCAAACACCTTCTTTCTGGAGTTTTCCCATATTCCTTAGATGTTTACATATTGTTTCATAAGAGACATACAATTTCAGGGCCATTTCACGAGTGTGTTGCCTTGGGTTAGACTCAACAAGCATCTTCAGAGCATCGATATCAATTTCAACAAGTGGGCCCCTACCATCACAGTTTCAAGGCTAAAGTCACCTGAACAAAATTTGCTGAACCACTGTTGACACTTACAAATGTTCAAACATTTCCATAAACTTCTTTGATATTCTTTGTGGCTACAGAGGTGTTGTTTCACTTCTTGTATTCAAACAGCATTATATGCCGAATGTGTGTCTCATTGTGTGCCATCACTATAAGGGATTAGAGTATATTAAACTTTACACATTATATAGGCTACACTAACGTGATGTTTAGGTGGTTCGTTTAACTATTATACGTGATGTATGATTTTTGGGAGGTGGTTAATGAAGGTGTTCCAAAACATAACATTAATTTCTTGAGGACCTAATATTATCCCCCAAAAGCGAATATAAAATTATAAAATATTATCTATTATATGACAGTTTTCATATTCCTTGAGTGATGCACATATTTTAGAGACAAATGACATCAAATGACAACAAGTAGTTTTAATTTTAAAATCTTTAAAGTGTTTCTTTATCTTTTGCTTGAAAATAATTTGTAAGATATCAAATTTAGTAGATGGTACACAAGCAGGTTCTTACAGTAATTTGTTTATAAACAACATGTTAATTGGACTGAAACAAATCATAAAGGAAAACAAGAAATCAAGTAATTACTTTTAAGTGATGATGCCTTAACAACAGAAGAAGATATTTTCATGTTTATTGAATAAGCTGTTCATTTTATCCTATTGCATGTTGTCCTACTTTAGCACATGCTGAGGGTAAGCAATATGTAATGTACATTATAAATAATAGCTTTTCGTTGAGCATGAAAGTTCACTTAACTTCTTTAACACTGATAAAATATTATAAAGAGAAACAACATGCAGTATAAATTGTAAAGTTTTTCATTTATCATTAACCTGATTTTATTAAATTCTACCTATAGGACTCTTGAAAATCTCACTGGGACTCTTGAAAAAAAAAAGTTGAGAGTCCAGGACCCTTCACTGTGAGACCCTAGTGAGAACCCTGATACACTGGGAGAATGTCTGAAAGCCATGTTGGCTCTAGTCTCAGTAGCAAGTGCAAAGTTAGAAGATGTGGTATTTGCTGAAATGCAAATACTGGGGATGCAGTCATAAGAAGGTTCCTCAGCTGTTTCTCTTAAAGTTAAAACAATCAGGATGAGAGATTATCCAAAAAATATTAGAATCCAAATGAAAGAGGAAAAGAAACTGTAAAGTAGAAGGAAAAGTAAGAATAAGATACTTTGTTCTTAATAATAGGTAGGCAAACAATAATTTATAAGCATGAGGTAGAATTTTATTGATGGTGGAACATACTATTACTTGTTGAGTAGTCATTTTCAGTCCCAAAACATTAAAATATTGTGTTCTGAGGCAAATAAAAGTGAACATTTCTATTTAGGTTAATTGTCAAATACCTGTGAGAATCTACACCATTAAACTGTCCATAACTTTACTATCTTTTTAGGAATAAACTAATAATTACAACGAAAACATTTTTTTGGAAATATAGTTACTTTTCTCAACATTTTTGCTTATGAACTTCATGTGGAAAAAACATTTAAAAATTGTTTGTCTATATAATTTATTCATACAGCGTTCAAACCCCTTTAAGTGTACATTATCTAAAACTTTAATTACTGTCTGATATTCTGATTACCTTTTAACCTGTGTTCTTAAAAAAAATCCAATACATGATACAGCATTAAACTAACATCTAAGAATATGATAGCACACAAAAGAAATGAGGTCAGTCGTAAAGAACTATGACTATGTTTCCTTACTTTATTAGTTTTCTGCCAGGGTCTAGTAAATTTAACAGCTTGTCAGCATAAACTTTTTTGGATGCTGTGAATAAAATCACTTCAAAAATCTTGGAAACATGCTCCAAAAACTCCCGAAAAAATGGTCTAGTACGCACATAAACCTTAAAAAGAGGAGAGAAATTAAACATTTTATTAGTAGGTGACAATCTCAGCCAAACAGAAAATTATCAATTATAATCAAATGGAAAGAAACATAAAACTAATGTAGCTACAATTAAACAATTTATATCATTTAGTAAGTCTAAGTAGTTACATAAATTATAAGTCTCTCTTAGTATTTCACTAGTGTTGTGACTAATTAACATGTAGTTTACCCACTCACCTTATCATTATAGGCTAAAAGTAACAAAAATTTGGCTACATTACCTTTACATCATACAGGTATGTTTGTATAAAGCCGTAATGCGTTTGTATAATTTATTATCTTAAGCTCTGTTTTACTAAACTGCAATGAAACGTAATGTTTGGTACGTAAGAAAGAGCTCGAGCAAGTTCAGAAGTGTATAGTTTAGTTCTGTTTACTAGTCACAGGCAAGCAGATGTAAGAAATGTTGCTAGCTTGAACTGAAAGTCTATTTGTTCAACAATTATTACACATTACAAATGTATACGTGTCTATATTCATTATGATTTTTTCAACAATATTACAGAATTAAAAAAATAATAATATGATTTACTAGAGTTTATATGATGCAAATGTAAAATTCATGGGCAGATTAAACAGTCTACATACATGGTGGACTGTTATCCCTGACAAAATGAAAATATGATAATTTATAAAAATATAAAATCTGTGAGCAGGTTATCAATTCACTATTCAGAAAACTTCTCCCTTTTCCATCATACTGAGGAAAAAAGTCCACAAGTTCCAAGTGGATGGTCCAAGTAATTTTGCCGTTTCATCTCTCATGAATAAAACTTTGCATTAAAAATAGCTTTCTAATTCCAGAGAAAAATAACCATGTACGTTAGAAAGTGTTCTAAATACAAAACTTCTAAATACCTCACTTATATTTAATGTGATTGCCAATCAATCAATATCTTGTATATCATAACACTATTTATGCTATATCTTTTTTAAACTTTCTATCAAATAAAAGTAGACTAACAAACTTAAGAGACAAATATCTATATACTACTAAAACTCTGAGATTGTTTGTTTGTGTGTGCTTGTCTGTAATTAAATACAGCAAAAATGGTGCACAATACCACCATATTTGTAATGAAATGAGAATAGAAACAGAATAAAACAAGTTTCTTTAAAATCGAGCCATGGGTTACCGAGTTAGCCCCGTTTTTCAGGTCACTTTTCGTACATTCCATTATTATAAAACTTTGTTTATACAACAATATATGCACAACAGAAAATAAATGATGAGATGAAAATGTGTTATAATGGTGCGTAGAAAGAACAACAATAAAATGGACCTACAATATTATTGACTATTTGCAAATAGTAACTATGGAGGTAATAAAATAAAAATCAAGCCGAGTACAACAACAAAATTTTATAAACGAAAACCTCTTGCCGAGGATTGGGATATTATATTATTTCCCTGTCAATGTTCCCATCTTCAAAACAAGATCTTGAACAATCTATCTATATACTAAAACACTGAGATTATATGTTTGTTTGCTTATTTTCTCAGTCAAAAAATCATTCACACTACCGTTCACACTCTTTACGAAACTTCATCAGGCCACGGGTTACTGAATTAGCGCTGTTTTTCGGGTCACTTTTATGAAAATTTTTAGCATGAGTAATTTTACATCACACTACTGTTCATGCTCTTTACAAAACTTCTTCGTTCAAATCTATTTCCCTGTCAATGTTCCCATTTTCATTAAAAGGTGTAAGATGACAAAAACAAGGTCTTGAAGAATTTCTCAATAATGTGCCTTGGTTATGATAGGTAATTCGAAGAAAAAATAAAATGTTACTGTTTCTTATTTGTAGAAGGTTTAAGAGGAAAGACCACAACATAATGAACTAATTCATCACAATACCTGAAAACTCTGACTTCACTTTTTTGAAAAATGAAATGGTCTTTACTTTTACTCCCGATCAACAATCAAATATCTTTTCTTGAATTATGAATAACATGAATGGATTGAAGTATTTAATTAAATTATCTCAAAATAAACCTTCATTTCGGTGCAAGATTGAAATTAGCTTGAAGTCTTCATAACCTCTGAATAGTGGGTGACCCAATGGGTCATGGGTTGTCTAGTAAAACATTATAATTTTCAGCTTGAAAATATGATTATCTCGAGCATCAATAACAATTCAGATGAAGACAGTGGTTAACACAAAACTGACCTTATAATCTACCTCCTGAAAGGTAACAGGAAAGGTAAAAGTTGCATCTTCAAGTTCTGTCAGGCTGCAATGGACTAATGTCTCATCCTGAAATTATATGTGAACCATTATAGAACTTATAACATTTTAATGTAATTTATAAGTACAATAATTTCAAATCATATCTCACAACTTGTACTTACTCCAGTACATATCTTACATTAATTAATTTATATTTATTTTAAATCAGCTGACATATCTGATGAAGTTAAAACAAAACATAACATCACTGTAAGAAAAGGATTTGAATAAAATGCTTAAATTATTTGTTTTTCTTCAAATATTTGTGCAAGGCTACACAAGAACCATCTATACTGGCCATGCCCAATTTTAAACTGACAGATTACATGGAAAGCAGCTAGTCAATACTCTTCAGCATCCACTGTCAACTCTTGTGTTACTCTAAAGGAATAGTGGGATTTATTTGTCCATAACTCTTATAATGCACCACAGCAACAAAGAGCAGAGCACAACTTTGAGGCAAGAAGACATAAATCATGGGTTCTCACATTACAGTCCGGCATGTTAACCATTTGCCACACCCAGCCCAAATATATAATTATGGATTACTATGATTAGGATGATAGGACTATGTTGAAGAAATCATTTCATAAAGATCAAAGATATCTTGTTTAATTATAAAAAATATTATTCTAACAGCTACTTTTCTTCATAAAATAATATAAATACTTCAGCCATGTTATGGTTTGCTTTTTGAGTGCGAGAGAGAGAGCTCTTAACTTTTTAGAAATAAACTTGCATCTTTATTTATACTCATTGTATTAGTTTGACTTAAAGACATGATCAGGTTAAAAGATCCCTTGGCTAAAAAAAACCCATAGAAAACAAGCAAAACATATCAAGATTCATAAATCATTCAAAAGTGAAGAATTACCTAATTAAGAAGAATAATGAGAGAACTATATTACATTTTTTGTTGTTGTTTTTTCATGGTATGCTCTCAATCCTGCCTAAAGGTCATCTGTAAGCTAGACTTGAATAAAGATTAAAGCTTGCAAGTAAAAAAAAAAAAAACAATAAGCAAAGTGAAAACTCTTTCTATCATTGTGCATCTATTAGGCATACTAACAGTAATTATGGATAAAGACTGAAGAAAATTATCAGTGAAGCCCACAGAATTTAAATGTGTAGAATTCCAAGTCTTTTAATTAAAGATATTTTGGACAGTATCTATGCACATGTAAGAAACTAAGAACAATGCAAAGTTAATCATATGTGCACATGTGGGGGTCAGAGTGTACATGCCACGACCTTTTACAGAATGCCATTCAACACAGTATTATGTATTTGATGTCAAAATTATCAGTTATTCATTTTACCCTAAACTGCTGATTTAGTGAAAGTTCATGGTAGAAAAAGAGTATGTATTATATACAATATACTGGGATACTGAAATAAACTGTAGATATGCATACCTGTGGTCTTAGATGCTATGAAAATGAAATATACAAACTGTATGATGGATACTTATTCTTCACATCAATATCACCTTGCACTCCAACTTGTCATAGTTCAAGTAAGACTGATGTTGTCAATTCACTTACATATATTGACTATAAATACTTATATCTCACATCCAATTTTGTTCATGTACAATTTAATATAAGCTTGCCACATTTCATGTAGTTGCATGTAGTACGTTTGGAATTATAAACAACATTCAGTCCCCATTGAACCAACCCTGTGCATGTGCAATGAAATGTAACAAAATATTTTATCACAAGAACAAACTATAATGGGACCTTTAAAATACTTAAAAGTAGACCCACATTGTAAAAGCACAAAAGATTATTTTGTGGTAGAAAGGAAAAAGGTCATGAAAAATGATAATTAGAGTTTAATTAACTCCAATGAAAAAGATTAGTTAAACTAAAGTTTAGATAATGATGAATTAGTCAAGAAAGATAACAGAAAAATAATAGATGCTAACTTTTAAACCTATACGAGAAACCTGATTTCTAGTATTGTAAGTCCCAAGATTTGTTGCTGAGCCATTGGGTGGCAAGTAATTTATGTGCTTGTGTAAAGATATGCAAATAAAAAAAGAAAAACATTATTCAAGTGACTAAAGCTAAGTGATGAAAATATATAAAATCACGTAGCAGATATTAATTTTGATTACTTATCTAAGACTTTCTTTAAGTTACATACTTACCAAGTCTAACACAAGGGAAAATTCAGGGCTACTTCTAGTTTTCAGTGGCAAGGCTGGACATCTGGCAAGCATTTCTGAGGTGAGTGGAGGCAGATGTTTGATAAAGTAATATCTGAAGAATTTGAAATTGTATTAAGTATGTCATATAAATGTGGGCCACCCCCACAAAATTAATTGAACAAAATGGATAAAACAGTGTTCAATAACTTTATATATGCACACACACATACTTAAGTTTCTAACTTCTTTTTGAAAAGTGAAAACACACAAGCTCAAATATATATCAGAAAGCTTGATAAACTCAATCCAGTAGAATTGACATTTTAAAACTGAGTTATGGTAAAATAGTAATAAATACACAAACAAACAAACAACAGACAGAGCCATGTACACGTTACAAAGTTTGACAAAATACATCCAATAGAAGTTAATAATTTAATCACATGTTCTGGTTAAAAAAAGTAACAAATACACAAACAACAAAAACAGACAGTGCCATGTACACATTAAAAAGTTTGACAAAATACATCCAATAGAAGTTAATAATTTAACCACATGTTCTGGTTAAAAAGTTTGACAAATACACAAACAACAAAAACAGACAGTACCATGTACACATTAAAAAGTTTGACAAAATAAATCTGATGGAAGTTGTAATTTAAACACATGTTCTGGTTAAAAATGTAACAAATACACAAACAAAAAACAGACAGAGCCATGTACATGTTATAAAGTTTGACAAAATACATCCAATAGAAGTTAATAATTTAACCACATGTTCTGGTTAAAAAGTTTGACAAATACACAAACAACAAAAACAGACAGTACCATGTACACATTATAAAGTTTGACAAAATAAATCTGATAGAAGTTGTAATTTAAACACATGTTCTGGTTAAAAATGTAACAAATACACAAACAAAAAAACAGACAGAGCCATGATGTACATGTTATAAAGTTTGACAAAATACATCCAACAGAAGTTAATAATTTAACCACATGTTCTGGTTAAAAAAGTAACAAATACACAAACAACAAAAACAGACAGTGCCATGTACACATTATAAAGTTTGACAAAATAAATCCTATAGAAGTTATAATTTAAACACATGTTCTGGTTAAAAAAAGTAACAAATAAACAAACAACAAAAAACAGACAGTGCCATGTACACATTGTAAAGTTTGACAAAATACATCCAATAAAAGTTAATAATTTAACCACATGTTCTGGTTAAAAAAGGAATATACATGCTTCAAGATTTTAACAGAAGAACTGATATAATCAATAATAAAATAATTCCTTGTCTACAACTTCTTATTTTTATCCATAACAATACTTAACACAGTTTTCAATATTTCTTTATTCTATTAAATTCAGGTAATAAATATGCCTTGCTTAATTTATATTCCTATAATGTACTTGACTTACTCTAAAATTCTGGAACACAAGTTAACCTTTTTAGTGTCTTTTCTCAAATATTACAACAATTTACCTATTTCTAATAAATTCTTAAACTATAAATTACTGTTTAATGCTTATCTATCACTTTTTTAAAATTTGATTCATTTCTTTTTTGCATCAATTTCGAATACAGAGAGTTGAGTATATCATATTAAATGATTTTGAATTAGTGAGTCAGAAATTATGGGACAACCACAACCAATATAAAGTCAGGGTGAAACAGCATGTATTAGAATTACATTCTAGAATTATATGGAATTTTGTAGGTAGTGTGATGCTGAAAACTGATCTCTTTTGAGAAAGGTGCGTTACAGCACATTTTAATACAAAATATTCATACACTCAAATCACAAAGATCTGTTTAGATCGGGGATTTAGAGTTTCAAATACAAAGATATCCTTTGTACTTAATGACAATGGAAAACAAAGGAATATGAATCAATATAGGGAAACATGGAAATCCAGATAGTGACCTGCAACAAGCCATACCCCAGCCATTGTAAGCAAAGTCTTGTAGCATGTGAGAATCCATAAATACAAGGATCACTGCAGGGCTATTTTCAGATGCACAGTCATCATACACAGCAAGATTGGATGTGGTAACATGGACTGTAACAACATGGTGAGGCTTGAAGTCTGTTTTAATATAGCATACTCAACCCTCTGAACATTATTCAGCATACTTTTATAACAGTTTTCTAATGAAGAAAGCTTTAATAAGTTTACATGAAAAATCACATATTTCTTCCGAGAATTCTTAATTAATATTTATTTCAAAAACCCACGGGTCAAATGTCTCCCATTCTTCAACCACTTCAGTTTCCTGAGGCGAAGGATAATCAGCACTGTAAACTGATATCTGCACATCATACTGGGATGTTTCAGAATGGCAAGCTCTAGCTGAAAAAACATCTTGGGTTTCAGAGATCTCGCAAGGCATTTCCAATACTGTGAATAAAATGAAAACTTGCACATTAGAATCTTTTTTAAACTTTTTTTTTTACATACTAAGGATTAGATAGTTATGTTTATTATAAAACAGTAGAATAACTGCAATTTCTTTACTATTTTGTTGTATCCTACACTTAAAAAGTATATAATTTAAAATAATTACATCATATTCTATCTTTTCTCAGTTATAAAAGAATGTTAAATATTATACACTTAACTTTATTATAAGCCTAATGAATCATGCCTTAACACCATATGGGTAAAGTAAATCATTACAAAACTAGGTGTGAAGAGTTACAGTGTAATTTATCATTGTATTTGTGTAATCTTTTATGTGCTGCACAAGTGATAGCTACCTGCAACTACTAGTTACTTATATTCAATGTAAAAAAATACTTGCATGTGTATGGTCTGAAAAGTAGGTTATTAAATTGTAAAAGTCTGATGTATTTGTAGGTGTGGCCAGAATATGTTCCCTGATAGCCAAATGCAATACAAACAAAACATATTTTAAGAACATTAGCCAGAAACACTTTGAGATAGTAACAGTTCATAATAACATTATTAATCATGAATATATAATTATCTTGTCTCTTTTTAAAAAGAAAGTTCTATTGATATATGTGTGGATTTTAGTGCTTGTAAAATAAAAAAATGCTGTAAGAACCTCGAATCTTTAAAGTATAATAAATGAATTCACTGAATCTGAATAAAAGAACAAAAGGTACCCACATCAGTTTACCAAATCTGAATAAAAGAAGAAAAAGGTACCCACATCAACTTTCTGATTCTGAATAAAAGAACAAAAAGGTACCCACATCAACTTACCGATTCTAAATAAAAGAACAAAAAGGTACCCGCATCAACTTACCGATTCTGAATAAAAGAACAAAAAGGTACCCACATCAACCTACCGATTCTGAATAAAAGAATGAAAAGGTACCCACATCAATTTACCGATTCTGAATAAAAGAATGAAAAGGTACCCACATCAATTTACCAAATCTGAATAAAAGAACAGAAAGGTACCCACATCAATTTACCAAATCTGAATAAAAGAACAGAAAGGTGCCCACATCAATTTACCGAATCTGAATAAAAGAACAGAAAGGTACCTACATCAATTTACCGAATCTGAATAAAAGAACAAAAAGGTACCCACCTCAATTTACCAAATCTAAATGAAAGAACAAAAAAGTACCCACATCACTTTACTAAATCTGAATAAAAGAACAAAAGGTACCCACATCAATTTGGCTTTAAAGGGTACAAAAGCATGTGACAATAAAGTTCCACAAAACATTTCTAGTATGCTAAGGACACTCATCATCAACTTTGAAGCTCATTTTGCTTTATATTCACATAATTGTAGAACACTGGTAAATAAAAAGGGAATTTAACCATAAACTAATGCACAATAAGCCTGGTAAAAATAACTAAAATTTCAAAATACAGATAGAATTATACACAGACTTTTCTCTACTTTAAAATATTTTATTTGCAAGGTTTCGGCCCTCTTACTGGAGCCTTCAACGTACAACAATGTAGAGAAAAGTTTGTTTGTTTTGAATTTTGTGCAAAGCTACACGAGGGCTATCTGCGCTAGCCATCCCTAATTTAGCAGTGTAAGACTAGAGACACCCACCACAACTCTTGGGCTACTCTTTTACCAATGAATAGTGGGATTGACCTTCACATTATAATGCCCCCATGGCTGAAAGGGCGAGCATGTTTGGTGGAACGGGGATTCGAACCCGTGACTCTCAGACTGCAAGTCGAGTGCCTTAACCACCTGGCCATGCCGGGCTGGTAGAGAAAAGTCTGTGTAAAGTTCTACATATTATTTACCTACATTATGAGTCTTAAAAAACAAATGTAAAGATATATCTTAATTTTTTGAACAACATTCATTAAATTCCCACTGGACTAACAAATTCGTTTAAAAAATCATCAGCAAAAACCACAATTAACAAAAGTCACCAGAAAAATTGAAATATACACTGGATGCTGCTTATTGTGATCATGTTGGGACAAAGTTGTGTTGATAACAATAACCAAATGATAACGTTAACCAATGAAATAAAAATTCAGCAGTTACAGTGATGTTTATTGATATAGGGTAGCAAATATATTACCTAAACGTTTGAAAGCTGCATTTTTATGCTTATTAACATATTTGAAAACAATTAAGAAAGGAAAAACATTTAAAACAAGAATTAGAAAAATTCATTTAAAGTTGACAGTCTACTATTTTTTTGGAGCAATTCATTAATAAAACTTTCATATTCATATTTTTTATGAAACTTGCCTTATCTGTGCTGTAAGCCGCTTTCTGCCACATCAGTGATCTGTTTACACGAGCATAATGTTCACGAACATTATTGAAACCAAAGTTTTAATGATGATTTGACCGAGTCATCTTTTCCACTGCGCTTTCTCTTACAGTTTGGGTTTTCATTCTGTTTTGCTCCCCTATCAATGTTGGCTTGATTTTTTTAAATTTTACACAATAGAGAATGGAAAAATTTTAATTGCTCTACTGCATTACTTTGCCCCATTTTTGGTAATTTATCATAGCATTCTAAAATGGCAACTTTTTCTTCAAGGGTTAGATCTTTCTGTTTCTTATGCACTTCTTCCATTATTAAAGAGGGTTAACAAAAATTGTAATTTGTTGGAGCACAGTCTTTCATGAAGGAACGAAAACAACTGTACTATAATTACGGAAAGGAAATGCAAAAGCATAGGAGATTTTAATGACAACTTAGCCACACCCTATCTTACGGTGAACCTTCCTCAGGTCGCTTGACCTTGGGATGGTTAAGCTGATTAAAAGTGATAATAAAAATCGAAGCACTGATTACAATATCCGTGATCACAATAAGCGGCATCCAGTGTATTACAATTATATAACATTCTATGCATACCTGTGCTGCTTCACAAAACATATTCTCATTCAATGGTTACATAGCCATAAGAATATTCTCAAAAAAAATGTACTAAGAAGCTTTGGTAAAGCTACAACATCCTCATACCACTGTACAAAAATACAGCATAGAAACAAATAGTTACCATGATTGTATTTATTGTTTTCTTTTGATAATCTTTACTTAAGTTATAGCTATTTGACAATAATGTGATAGAACAAGAAATGTTTATAACTAAACTATTATTCTATTTTGTATGATTAGAAAAATCTGTGAAGTAAAATCATTAAGGGAAAAAAAAATACACACCTGTCGTATGTGGGGGAAAATGTGATCCATCCACGACACCCTCAACATCAATGGATACTGCTGCTGCTTCTAACGAAGTAATATTTGGTTTCTCCAGGTCTCCCTCGCATTCTAAAACATGAATTATCTTTGTTGCAAAACTTAATCACTTTCTTAACCATGTACATTGAAATATGATGTAGATATATTTATCAAGAGATTGAAATTTCCATGTATTATTGTCATTTTGCAGGTTGAATCAAGTATTTTGATTAACTCAACCTACAAGATGTGATTTCAAGATGACAAAAAATAAACACTAAGAAGTGCTTACAATTTTTCAGTGTCTGTATATCTTAAACAAACACAGTCTGTAATGCTTGAAAAACTTGGTTATGTTTGTTAAATTGATGACTGTGTTCAGAAGGTCTATCCCGATCAAACCAAGAATTAAAAAAAAAGTGATTTAAATAGACTTCAAAAAGTATTTTATACAATTCACATACACATTGTTCTAGACCAACAAGCTTTTACAAACTAAACATTTTATACCTTGCAGCAGCTGGTACACGGGTGAAAACAGTGCACTTGCTGGGTCTGGTGTCTCAATTTCATTATTCAAAAAGTGTTTCTGAAAAGAAAAACACAAGTCAACTATTTATCTGGATTACTTCAAAAAATAACTTTTATTAAACCTAATTTTTATTGATTGTTGAATTGCACATTACTAATTTGGAAAAAACAACAACTATAAAATCATACTATTTTCACATAAAAACTTAACACAATAATTATCCAATCAAAGTAAACATCAAATAACTTTAATATTTAGTAAGTCCATAGCCTAATTAAGTTATAGAAGAAATAGCCAAAATGAACATTTTCAAAAATGAAATACGAAAGCATAAAATGATATTTATATATAAATGTGAACTCCAATATGTCTTATATATTTTCTATCAGGTTTAATATTTTACCCGTACAATCTACATGTATAAGTGTTTCTTGTATAAGTTTCAAATAAACTATTTTACATATATGTTGTACAGTTTGTCATGTCTAAGTTTACAATAAACTGACATCAATAAGTGTGCCATTAAAATATGATTATTATTACCTTCTAACACTGAATAAAAACAATCACAAAAGACCTTACAACTTATCTAATACAAATTAATACATCTTTTTTCGATTTACAGGAATTCTTATGACCAGATGAATTATGTTCTGTAGAAACAAACTAAAATCTGTTAACTTATAAGTATGATTTCACATTATACACACATAATTTTAGAGGTGACTATTATCATTCAAAAAGCATTATTTTTACATAACTACAGATGAACTTTCAAAGATACCCTTTCAATTGAAAAAAAACAAAACAAAGGGAAATATTACAAACATAAGTGTAAAAACTATGCATCAAAACATTTAAGATACACACCCTTTATAACGGACTTTCTTTCTGTTACATGATCTTTATCTATATTTGATATAAGTTTATTATCAAAACATATATTTTCTTGCTTGTTGTTCTGATGCAAGTTTGCCCTTTCCTCTTGTTTTTTGAGCATCTGTTTCTGCTTCTTGTTGTGCTACAAAAATAAATTACATGAATCAAATACCCCTGAATTTCTTGATGCTAATATCTTGGATGTCCCATAAGTTTGTTTCAGAGAAGAAAAAAAAAAGGTTAATGTACTTTTAAAACATAAACTGTTTTTCAAATGAGAAACTGCTTTTCTATTATGATTAAACAAATATTTTTGATAACTTTAAAACTTTTCTATGAAAAATTAAGTTTATACATAAATATGGGTAAACAAACAAATGAACTTAAGTATTCTAGAGTTCTGAATTTAATAAAACACCAGTTTATTGTATATTTCCTTAACATTATTTACATTAAAGTTTATTTTTGTATAGCATTGACTTAATTTCATAACATTTATTTTAGTCATTTTCACTTTCATACTCATACATACTGTGGAAAAAAAATGGATATACACATGCATTTATACATCTACATAAATTAATAATGTTAAACTTTAATTGTTTCAATTTTACCTCAAACACTACTTCTCTAATTTATTTTACTTTTAGCAATGCATGTGGTGTAACCATATTATATATCACGCTGTATTATCTTTGTATACTTATGTAGCTCAATTCTGACCCTATATGGTTAGTTTAAACTCCTCCTGTTTATATGCAAAAGAAACTTGTATATTTGTTACATACTGTACACAACCAAGAAAATTACTAGGATATTGACTTCTAAGGCCTCAGGCAAATAATCTTGTACAACATGCTTGATACTAAGCCTTGTATATGTAAAAAAGGATTGTGCTATGATGGTTGTTACAAAACAAGTCCTGCAACAGTGCTAGACGATAAGAAATATCTATTCAGCCATGAATGCAAGGTAGTTGACATCTGCAAGACAACATGTATGGATACAAAAAGTTTTAATTTGTCTTCCTTTGTTAGGTATGTTTATGAACACTGATTTAGTACAAGTGTAAATCAAAAATATTATACAAAGATAAAAACAAGAAATATTTCACATTATATCTTTTTCAATTCAACCACAAGAAAACACAGAAAAAACAAATTTCACTACAGCAAAAAGTCACTTGTGACGTGTATGTGCTTGTTCAGACAATCAAATAGTTGCTAAAGTAATACAAAGAACACATAAAAGTGTTAAAACAAAATTAAGGTTTACTCAACTGTCTGAAAAAAAGAATGAAAAGATTTCAATGTCCCATTTTATGATACATCATTCTTTTTTTAGTCTTTTTACAGAAATATCATTCATAAAAGTTGGTGATTAAACTTTTAAATTTTTTTCATAAAATCAAGCTTAATTAATCATTTTAGAAATTGTAGTTACTACAGCTTTGATCATAAAGATGTTATTTCATACTGGACTAAAAAGAATTTTAAGCCAATTACAAACAGTGAATGCTAAAACATTAAACCATAGAAATGTTAATTTTCACTGAACTAGGAATAGTTTTCCAACATTCTGAAGTATTGTTTGCTCTATAACCTTATTGATAAAGATGTTAGTTCTCAGGTGACTAGTAAGAGTTTACTGCCATTAAGAAGTGTTGCTTGCTCTATGGTCTTAATGATAAATATTAAAGTTTTCATTGGAGTGTAGCACTAACAAAACTTTAGGAATGGAAACTTTAAACATTAACATAAAAACCAGTATTTCAAAGATGTTTCTTTACAAAAACATACTTCCTCTTCCTAAAAAAAATTAGTGGCTTTTAAATCATTTACAGGTTTTTTATAAAAAAAAAGAACTGGGCAACTAAATCAAATTAAATGATATAATCAATTAATTACCTTTTAGCATTGATTACACTGACTAGCATCATGTAATATAACTGATTAATCAAAATTATTATTATTATCTTGACTGATGTCACAAAAATAATCAACTAATTGAAATTAGTGATTACTGCTATTTTAAGTTATTCTAAAGCTTTCAAAAAGTTGACTATTCTTCTTCTTTGTTCTCCTGAAGAAGAATAGTGAACTATTTGAAAACGCTCGAGTTTTGGGTTTTATTTTAAGTCTATTTCACTTCATATGTGATCCTTTGTGCTAACTATTTTATCAAAATTAAGTTATTCCAAATATCCATATCTTACATGAGAATAATCAATTAATTGAATGTAACTGATTAATTAATCAATTAGCAAATTCCACTATTTGCCCAGTTCTATTTATAAGTAGTTCTACCTTTCAAATAAGGTATTTTTTCACCTTCTCAGTCAAACATAAACATAATCAATTTCAAAGTAGCCTGAACGTTTCTTGTTTTTAAATATAAAATGACCATGTTCATGCATTTGGCTAGCTGCACAATATTATTACTTCAGTGAGGGTTTTTAAATCTGTTTTAAGTATTGTATTACAGATGTCTCTTGAAACCCACCACGATTACAAAAAAACATGTAAAAATTATTTAGTGAAATCTTGTTTATGAAGCTTCAAGTTTGTTTAGCCACAAGGAAAAATAGAAAATTATAAATGAGTTAAAAGCTGTTATCTTAAACTTTCCATTTCCAGTTGAATTAACTGTTTGATAACTTACTTTGGAAATTCTCAAACATCCAATCTAAAAACTTTAAAACTGATGTGGAGTAAGTTGTGCTATCATCAAATTTTATGATGAATCAGTTGGAAAATATAGAAGAAATAAAATCTAATTAGTGCTCTTTTAAATAACCAATATGTTTGCTTTTTTTTTTCTTTTTGTAAAGCACATAAACTTTAGGGGCAAATCAGAAGAAACATCCTGTGTCTATGTTTTAGAATTTTCGGACTCACTTTGCTTTAGAAAGCAGTAAAACAGCATTTCAAATGTAACCTTTCCATTAATAACAACCAATCATACCAGTAACTAAATAACATACTTAAATAAATGTATATCCTGTGGATCTATGCCAAAATAATACATCTTTACACAGAAAAAAAACGTTAATTCTCTATTTTAACAAACTATTATTATAACTGTAAAGTGGTAAAAGAGAGGAAGATGTCAATGTACTACTGCTAGTTAAGAAAACCCCGTAAAGAGTGTTCAGACATACTTTGAACAGTTGCTCTTACAACTAGGCATACATCTCCAATTGAAAACAAACAAAATGTCATAAAAGTAACCTTAATCCTCTTCCTAACGGGGACTCTCCCATGAAAACTAAAATTTTGTGCAGGGCAGTACCTACATCTCTGTTAAAATCTATCTGGTAATAAAAATGATTTACATATGTGTAGTTCAACTGTTTGTGACAGATCTCTGCAAGATGCTTTTACTAAACAAACTTTGAAAACTGAAATACCTGATGCACATTTGTTTAGCACACTTGATACATTACAAGTAAATTATTCTGACCACCCACCTACAGAATTTTATTTAAATAAAAGCCTATTTGACAAAAAAAGAAAATAATAATCAGCATAGGTATGTCTTAAAGTTGTCATACCAGTTTAAATATAAAGTGAACTGTGGTTTAAGTGTGCCCTCACCACAAATCTATTCTATGATCTAGTAAGACTTACAACTCAAAGGAACAACAAAAACATTCTCTGACTTGCAACTATAAAAAGTAATGGTACACATATTTTACATCAACCATCCAATATATTTTAATTATTTAATAACACAAGGAAGACCATTTCACTATCATAAGTCACCGTTAGATATTGCAGATGTAGTGTGGTTGAATATTTTTCCTCACTTTCACTTAAGTCTATAAAATATTTCAATATACGATTTATGTACAGTTATTTTTACAGTAAAGTTGGTTTTCTTACCTAGTGTAAACTATATTTCTAAAATAATTATCACATGTGACATAATTTTCTATACAAAGATATTAACAGTCATTGTCAAGTAGTGTGCATGGGTATGAACTACAACATTCCCGTAAGTAATACCAGATGAATATGTGTTACCTTCTTTGGCACTCCGATCAAGTGTCTATTGTGTCCTGCTAATCTAAAAGATGTTAAACAGTGTTCAATGTTACAATCAACATCTTTTTCTGTCAATATCTCAACAAGCCATGGATAACTCCAGCTATCGAACCTGTTGGTT
This sequence comes from Limulus polyphemus, assembly GCF_000517525.1. Lineage (NCBI taxonomy): Eukaryota > Metazoa > Arthropoda > Merostomata > Xiphosura > Limulidae > Limulus > Limulus polyphemus. The sequence goes on from NW_013665890.1 coordinate 45,565, forward strand.
TTAACCAGTTTTATTGTTTTTCTCCAGCGTCTTCCTCTTGGTCGTCGTCTTACTGGCATCCCTCAGGTCAGATGAGCCACTGTCCTCTTTTGACAGTCAAACTTCACTGGAGAGGATAAAAAAAAATGGTCATAATAATTTTTATATTTCAAATTATAAATAATTATCATTAAATGTGAGAATTTCACCAATTATTACTACTAATGTGAATTAAGACAAGAAGAAAAAACTAAAAATGTATAAACATATTGAATTCAAGAATATATGTGCACCTAAAAATGTCTGTTGAGAGACAGGTAAGAGACATTGGTGAATTTCTTCCATTAACATGTGTTTGAGGTTTACTACTATATTACCTGAATTAGCACTTTTGGTCTGAATGACTTCTATTTTTCGTATAAAGCTAGTTTTTTTAGTTGTCTGACCAATATAGCACTAGCATGGATGGTTCTGCATGTTTCTTGTTCACCAACATGTAAGATGCATTTCTATTTTATAAAACGTTATGGTAAACAAGAAACATCAATGAAGTAAAAGTTCAGAGATTGCTTGAAAGGGTAATGAAGAAAACTTTATTACAAACATACAACGTTCCATTACGCATTCATCCATCTAATTCATAGTGGTTATTTTGGTTAAGAATTTTTCAGGCCAACAAGAAATACATATTGATTGTGTTTTAATCACTGAATGAAATATTTGATTTCTATATCCAGAATCTTTGTAATTTTAATGTGTGTGAATATGAATGCATAGATAATATTTCAGACCAATCCATGTAGTGAAACTCTACTAATTAAGGTTTTACTCATCAAAAATCTATAACTCACAGTGTTGCTTTCCATGAGAGCTATTTTTTGTTCCAGTGTTAATTTCTACTAGGTTTGTTATATGTTACTATCTATGGTAACGACCTTATTGTAAGTACTTAGATATTAATCAACCAAAGATTTTTTTTTCTCACAAGATAATAAGTTTTAATTTATATTTAAATTAAAGACTAGAATAACAACTACAATTTTTTTATTAGTAGCTATATTCAGCTGTAAGATATAAATATGAAAACTGTTTCAGCTCTCGCCTAGTCAGCTGTTACATCAACTATCAGTGCTGAAATTTAGTAACTATTTATGTGCGATTGTTTAGGTATTTCTTGGGTAGCTTTTTTATTCCTCTGAGAAAAAGATACAATATAGTACTCCACACCAAAGACTTTTTTCAAAAGAAAGTGAACCAACCTACTACACGGCAAGTAAATTTGAACACAATGATCACGGCATTCACGAGTGAAACTATCTTTACGTCTAATATGCGCTGTAACCGTGGCAACTGATGTAGTTAGTACATACATCCACAGAGTGACAGTGAAATTACTTCATTAAAGAGCACCTTCGTTGTCTTCCTACGTCCGATTTTAAATTTAATGACGTAGGAATTCACGGAGTTCTTAAATATTCAGTACGTTAATATGAGTCTTAAACAATATTTCTAGATTTGTGTCTTAAATCTTTCGACCATATAAATGGTCAAATCCCCCCCCCCTAAAAAAAACACATTGTGCAAGATATATAGGCCAGCTTATGTTCTGAAATTTTATTTTAAACTGCATTAATTCAGGTTTAGTAGATATGGTCACAAAACACGAGTTCTTACAATAATCCAAATTCTGAAATCAGTTTTCAAGGTTCTGTAATATTTTTAACTAACTAGTTAGTGCAAATGTGTTAAATCACCTATAATGCTTTATTCGTCCTAAATTTTCACTCAAACACATAAACTCTTGATCACTCGTAAAACGTTTGTCTTGTTAACTGCTTACACTAATTTTGAGTTTACTGGTTTAGATAAATCTTGTTTTAATTATAAGCAAAACGCAAGTCTTTACATGTGATAATTTATTATATTATACTGGGTAGCCTCGCTGTTAACTGTATTTTTTACAGTAATCTGGATCACCCAACAGCAACAATGAAGCCGCAATTAAAAACAAATCTCAAACTTCCATATCAATGATAATAAGTTAACCCTGTTTGACAACAGGCCCGTGCTGATGTGAAAACATCGTTTATTAGGCTACCTGACATTAAATACAAAACAAGATACATACTGCAATATACACAACCGCACGTGACTTAAGCGTCTACAGAATGATTAATATATATATATAGCATTAATATGAAATCTCAATAAACATTATCATAAACGTATCTGTTATTTGAAACCATGGATGTTTACAGAACTGATCAAAATACATTAGGTCTGCACAAATTTTCAATGGTGCTATGCGCTCCTTTGACGTTAAATGTAAATTATCTCCGTGGTTACCATAACGCTTATGACGTCAATGTTAATGACATTTTAAAATCAAGTAATATTGCTGCTTTATACATACATGTATTATATTTTCATATTCGTGGCCTTGTGACACTTAATTATTCAATTGACTTCATCATCCAAACATGTTTTTTTAAGAGATTGATGTATTACGTGTACTACTGGATATACAAAATCTGTTGTAAATTGAAAACCACTTCCAAGATTGGTTTGACAGAGATTTTCATTATCACACAAAGTATTTTAAAAAATGTGTAGTAAAATCATTTTGTTTTACTATAATCTCTACGTGACTTTTAATTTTATGATTTTTGAATATTATATATATCGTAAAATGAATTATTTGACTGAAAAAATTGTGTATATAACTGAAAATTAAAAGTTTTGCACTACGTTACAATCATGCCAAATAGTCGAAGTAAACGCGTTTAAAAATAACATTTATGATCCCTTGTTGAGTTTTGTAATAAAGATAATTAATCAATATAAAAAAAATTGCCGATATATAAGTACAATATCAAATTAGCTGAGAGAGAAAAAAAAAAAACTGGTAAAAGATAGTTTAACACCCAACCAAATACGTGTAGTGATGTATATGAGCAGTGTAGAATAAAAAGTCAATTTCAGTAAGAAATTCCACGTGATAAGCTCTTCAAACCCTCTTTGTAGCATGCGATGAATAACCGAAAAAATATCTGAAGTTGTGGTCCAAAGACACGCTCATCACGTTTGTCTGTTGGCCAGCACTAAGTTACACAAGGAGCTATCTTTGCTTTGCTCATCACGGGTATCGAAACCCGGTTTTTAACATAAGCCACTGGGGATGGGGCAGAGATAAACGTCTACACATCACAATATAACATACCATTTTACAGTTGTTGTTTAAGACTCATAACGTAGGTAAATTAATGTGTAGAATTATAAACAGACTTTTCTCCAACTTCAAATAACGTTCAGTTAAATTGTAACTACAGAAAAGTCCGTTTATAATTTTACAGGTTTATATCCAAAAAGTCGGTTCAATGTTTGAAGCTTTATAAATTTAAATAAACTATTTTAAAAAATAGCAAATATTTTACTTCTTTCAATGTGGTGTACTAAATAAAAATATCACACACACACCTGGTAGCTATAGAACGTTTAAAGGTGCGACGTATTTAAGATTGTTTGTTTTGAATTTCACGCAAAGCTATCTGCGCTAGCCGTCCCTAATTTAGCAGTGTAAGACTAGAGGGAAGGCAGCTAGTCATCACCACCCACCGCCAGCTCTTGGGCTACTCTTTTACCAACGAATAGTGGGATTGACCGTCACATTATAACGCCCCCACGGCTGAAAGGGCGAGCATGTTTGGTGTGACGGGGATTCGCAGATTGCGAGTTGAGTGCCCTAACCACCTGGCCATGCCGGGCCCACGTATTTAAGAAGAATATTTCGTTTTCAATGCGATTTGTGTATGCTCCTCGTAAATTTGGAAATATTTTGTATTTTTTTACTTGAAACTTTTAGGATATTATAATACTGTAATATTTGGTCATATGTATACGAATAACAATAAACTAACATAATTTCACTTAAAATAAAAGTCGACTGGCAGAATGGTTATCATCACCCATATTCACTTTTGTCAATATAAATACTTTCTCTAATAGTGTGGTTAGCAATTTTAATCTAATTAACAATTTGAAAGCAAGCTTCGACGTAAGTCATGATCAAACTCCGGATGCATAAAACTTCCCTAAACAACTAGAAAATAGCCTGAACTATAACGTAAAAGAAACCGCTAAATAAAGCAATAGGTATGTTTACCAGTTTCGTTCACTTAAGTTAGCATTGAAGAACCAGAAGTATTATTCCAAGTTTCACAATATAACTGAAAGCTTGTGACACGTGTCAATTTTCTCTTTAACAAAACTTTTTGATGATCACAGAATACATATATTTCAGTGCTTCGATTGTTCGGGCCTGCTGATGCAAATCACACTGGTAAACTTTGTTGTAAAATAACCTGTTTCTTCCTTGAAGGAAAGGGAGGAGAGTCGATTTTACTGTTGTTTTTACTTATCAAATGAACTCTCGTGTCGTGTTGACAAGGAGGTTCGTCATTAGTTTTGCAATGCGAATACTCACACGAAATGTAGCAGGTTTAAATTGCTATCAAAATGATATGATAATAAGCACAGAAGCAGAGTGATATGAAGAATAACATCACATTTCGGCCAACATGAAAAAAAATCATGGTCAAAAACTGCTTACATGGATTAAACAACATACACAGAGAGAAAGCTTATAACAATTAGCCTTAAATTTGTGTTATTAGAATTTTAGAAAATGCAAATGTTGCACGTGCAGCGGGAATGTGTTAGGGACTGCCACCGACTATGGATTCTTAGGGTTTAAAAGAATGGCTTGACATCAGGGTCACGGTGATAGACCGAAATCTCCGTCACACAGTCCGAAAATTCCTCTACCTCAAGAACCGAGGTAGAAACAGGCTATAAAATATCCAAGAAGTGAAACCTCATGGTTGAGAAACTATGTTGTTTTCTCAGCATTGCATATATTCTAAATACACCAAAGACAGTCTGCTTCGTGTCGTCGAATTTTGTACAATTCAAAATGTACAGCGAACGATGAGAAGAAATTAAACAAACATATTTGTGTGTGCGTGCATGTACACTTTATTTATTACCAGTAATATTATACATTGTTACGTATCTGCTTGTTTGTTTGTTTGTTTCCGGTAGAAATTCTTCCGAGGATCTTCAGCGATACAAGTCATTTCTTGATTAAACAGTTTATTCTTCTTCGATACAAACTTTTAGTACACAGTAGTTCCACAATCAATACGTTTCTCGTCATTTTAAACTTAATAACTTTTATAATACACGCTATAAATCACAGCGATTCACAATATCTCGCTCTCGGCGAGTGGAAAACACGCACTTTACGGCTCACTAGCTCGAAACTAACAGAATCATAAATTACACGAAACAAAGTAACTACTGCTCTCTCTTCATTTA